>NC_050523.1:18528561-18556406 GCF_002922805.2 Oryzias melastigma | reverse complement strand
GTCTTTTAAAGCAAATAAAGAATAATCCATTCAGATCTGACTAAAAGCAAACATGCGAACTTGTTGAGATGTCCCTGCATTCTCCTTGTGTTGACTGCAAGAATTAAACTCTCTGAAAGAAAACCATTCAAACAACTAAAAACCTCAAGAAAATGGTCTTTAGTGTTTTAGTTTTTTCGTTCAATGGCCACTAAATTGCTATCACTAAATTCAACAGAGACAGATACTGCTTCGGAGAACAGTTCTCTGTTATTTGTAAATCTAAAGTCAATACAAGTTGCTGATATTTGTCCAACAGGGTTAGAATAAACCTTTGTTGGCAAATTCCCCATTTGTGAGACTTTATCGATGAGAGAAGTACTATTTACTTGTTTTACTTAATGAATATAAATCTAACAACTGTCTATATAACTGTTACTAAAAACAAGAGCTTATTTATCCATGTCTAATACCTTCTGCACTGCTCAATACAATGCCATAAGTTTGCATTTGGAAGTTAAAAAAGTAACCTACAATAATTTATTTTAAATGGGCAATAAAAAAAAGTTGAATCTAAACCTGATGGATATTTGACTTTATATATGAATTATATTTATCTATATTTTCTGAAAATAACATACCTAGATGATCCAAATTTGTCAATTTATTTTGATTTTCGACTGGAATAGTGACAGTTTACATTCAAATAAATATGCTTAAGTATTGTATTGAGAGGGGCAATACAATACTTAAGTTTCTTACAAAATTATATATATGTATATATCACACTATATCCCAGGACCGTACCATAACAGTTTTTTAAAACTTTTTTTTAAGAGCAAAACTCTACCTGAATATTAACACCTCATTTATTGTAATAAAATGGTAAATCGGTACCCATCCCAAGTAATAACTAAGTAGTACATGTCTCATAACGACAAAAACAACTAGACTAAACTTTTAACAAAAGTGGGTTCTAGTGAGAACTTGTTCTGGACTTGGTGCTGCCAACTAGCGGTTGTAGAAAACCAAAGTAAAACGCTGAAGGACGCTCATGAATACTTCATTAAATATCATCTTGTCAGCATTTTATACCAATACAAGTATTACCACACGAAATATTGTGATATATCATCAAATTAATTTTTCCCTGGAAGCTTAGTATTTGAGTTTCTCATTTTTAACTGGCAAAGAAATAAAGGCGTTTAACTATTGATCGAATTAATAGATAATTTGATTTATTTTCCAACCATTCGTCTGAGGTAAGTTAGAAATTAAATTGACCGATACCATTAAACAAAATGTTTCAAAATTAAATAATTTTAAAATGTAAAAAAAATTCCAGTGCCATCACAGAATACAGCACAAAATGATCAACCATCATTACATTCCAATGTGTGGAAAAACTGAGGTTTGCAAAGACCTGTCCATACAGTGTGGTATAAAATTCACTTCCACTGTTCAGTACCAGTATCATTTATCTCTAAGTCACAACAGTTGAAGTTTTGGCTAAAGATGCTCTGGATTTATTTTGGACCAGAGAATCAGATCGTTTAAAATTAACCAATATCGACGATGAATCATATCATGAACCACAAATGATGATATGAATCGAATAGTAGCTAAAATGAATTATTACACCCTTCATCTATTATTATATATATATATATATATATATATATATATATATATATATATATATATATATATATGAAAGCTGTAGTGGCCTTAAATGGTAGTTTCTCTTAGTTTGACAAAATGAAATTCCATTCGCCAAGACTGACATGTTTCCTCTGGCAAAAGAAATCAGTTAATCGATATGTGTCAAACTGGACCTTTTATTTTCATTTCACTTTAAATAACCCTTTTCCTTCTTTTCACCTCTCTGCCTTCACTTTCTTACCTAAGCTTGCGCTAGATGTTTAAAATCAGCCACCCATAGGAGAAAAAAACAGCTTCAATTCAGTTGTTGGCTTCTTTTGTGTGTGTTCTCTGTTTGTTCCTTTGTCCCTCCTACCACTATAACTGCATTTACCTCTCGTGGTGTAAAGGTGGACATTATAAATTCACTTGAATTCTCCCTCTGGGGCTTTTGTTCTCATTGTCCTTCTCTGTGGTCTTAGGTTTTATTTTTTCCAATACAGTTTTGTGCTTCTACTCTCTTTTTATAGAGCTCTTAGGAGTTCAGGAGTCATCTGTATTTCATTTTTTTCAGGAATTCCAACTAAGTTTTTGAGTCTTAAAAGAAACATTAAACAGAGTTATGTTCTTGTACTTCTTTTCCCCTCCAAATCCTTGTTTTCTTATCGTGGAAAAATGTTCTCAATTAGAATCCCTAAATATTCAAATATTAGAATTTTCCATGTTAATCTCTTGTTTTTGAACTAGAGGGCTGTCTTATGACCAGATGATCCAAATTTGGAATCCTAATAGTTTCCATTTGGAGGAACTCTGCTTTCGTACTAATGAATATACCGCCGGGTTCAACAGAAGCTCCTTCCATTCGGCGCCCCTGTTAATCTATGTGTAGTCCACATCAGATGCGAGGTGCCCGGTCATCTGCAGCCAGCTCTCGCGGTGCAGCGATCGTTCTGGCGTCTGGTCTATTTTTTGTGTGAACCGCATCAATTCTGGCAAGAAGTTATCCCAAGACACACAGGAAAATCCGGTCAATTTTCACAATATAACCATATTTTTTACCATAAAATACCACAATTGGCAAATGCAACTATATTTCTATATCTAAACAGATTGCGGAGATGAAAATACAGAAAACACACAACACACAAAACAAACACAGATCAATGTAGTGGGCCAACTGCACAGCGGGGGTAGGGGTTTGGATGTTTAAAAACACAAGCAACGAGAGAGAGGCGGAGAGCAGTTGGCGACAAGTCAAGATGGACGATGTTAAATTAATTGTCGAAGCTGTTAAGAACCACAGCTGAGAAAAAGCGCCTGTCGCAAAAAAGTACCCATCAGGTATGAACTGGAGGAGAAGGGGATCCCGCACGCACTCCGCTTTGCGGCGGTTCCGCATGCGATGTGAACCTGGCGTAAGAGTGAAAATAAGTTTTGTTTGTTTCTTTTTTCCAACTTGAATGCGCATTTACGCGTGTCTACGTGTATCCCTTGGAAGTGGCTATGGGCGGTGAGAACAGAGCTTTTCAGGATCACAAGGTAGCTGGAGCCTAATATCAGCTTCTGTTGGGTGAAGGCAAGGCACTCCCGTATGGGTTACCAGTCTATTGCAGGGTATTATTTCCACTCAACCAAAACTGTTTTTTTTTTTCATTAATTTGGCAAAAATTTGTCAAAAAGTTTCCACAAAATGCCCATTTATATCCATCTACATACTTTTCATCGGAAGAAGTCGCTTGAACAAGATTGGCGGGAACATAGCTGAAGATTGAAGTAATAGAACAGTTTCCTTAAGTCTTATTTTTGAAATTTATCAAACTATTTACATGTTTATTAAAATTGTGGTAAAAGTATCTGAAAAATATTGGCAGCTGAGTAATATATATGATTATAAATAGTCACATGAGACCAGACAAACTCATGGATGAAGAAGTATGTTTTGTGAAGTTACAAAAAGTGTTTTTTTCCAATCAAATATGACTATTCTACAACCATTTTAGGAAAATTCAACATCATTTAAAGATGTAAAGTAGGGCAGAGGTCATCCTTACAGGTTTGAGGTCCACTTAAAGTGAGATCGTTGGAAAATATTTGACTATGACAATGCAAAGGACTGAAGCAGGGTTTAGCTGCCTATCAAATCATCATGAGTGGTTGGTAAATCAAGTGATGAAGACAGAGGGGGGGTGGAAACTGTGACGAAGCCGTCTGCTTTGAAAATGACATGAAAATGAAGGAGTACTTGGGGAGAAGCCAGAATGTGGCGACACCTGAGGTTTGTGCGGGTTTAGGGTAGGTTGGCTCAGCATGATAAGATGACTGCCACCTTATCTGCTGCCGTCAGACTGCTAACACACATTGTAGACACAAACAGGCACCGACAAATCAACACAAGTGCAGCTCATAGAGTGTGACTGGGGAATAGCAGACAAAACACCGTTGGAAGATTGGCAGAAAGGTGGTTTGGGTCTGTGATTGGAACATACTCAGAAATATGTGCAGCATTCTGCGTATAGCTATGTATTTGTATGCATTTTTAAAATTTAGAAAAGGACATTTGAAGCCATCCTTTTTCAGCTATTGAAAATAAAGCTAACAACAAAGCAAAGCCTGTTTATTTGATTTTAAACGGTGCCATATTTGTAAATGTGTGTGCATGTAACATGCATTTGTAGGGATGAGCAGCTGAGTTGGTATGTGGGTTTCACCCATGAAAAATCTTGCCAAATCTCCTGTGCCAGAGCCAAACACCTTTATCTAGAGCTGACTCTTGTTTCGAGCCTCAGGAACCTTCAAATTGTGCTCTCTTATGGGGTCTAGATGACCCCAGCCTTAAATTGACGTGTTATCCTCCCATGACAAATGTGGACGAGGACACCAGAGAAAATCAAAAATCATTGAGAAAAAAAAAAGTTCACCAGGCTGTCTTGTGGTGTCCAAACGACCCCACTCCCAACGTCAAAATACCTATGATGGCACGAGGGTTAAGGTGTCTTTTTGTCACTAAATTTGTTCGGATTTGCCAGCATTGACCCTATGAGTCAAAAACGTGCCCACACATGATTAATCTAACACGGGATGGAAGATGGAATACTGTACCAATATTGGGAGGAAATTAATCTCCAGTAGCTTTGGTGGAGTTCTGGTGCTCCAAAGTCAATGGACATTGTTTGGTAGAGGCACATGTTACCTCTATTTGGTGACATGTTTTATTACTAAATACTTTATATATATATATATATATATATATATATATATCATGTTACACTTTTATAGCTTGTTATTAACAAATTGATGACAACGAGGGTTAAGGTATTAAAGACCATGGACTGAATCCACACAGGACCTGTCTGGAGTGATATGTATGTGGAGTCTATTTAACAAGGCATTGTGTGTCATGGCGACGATCCAGAGTTCTCTGTACGACTATGGACTAAATTTCAATTGAGTTTCTTTGTCACTTTCTTCCTCATTAATGAACACGCTGAGATTACACTGGAATAATGATGTTTGTTATCAAAACGGGATTTTGAATCGGGCTGCACACAGGAGTAGTAGTTAGCACTCTTGCCTAAAACGTGGTTCAAATCCCAGCTTAAACATGTCCGTATGGAGTTTGCATGATTTCCCTGTGCATGCGTGGGTTTTCTCCGGGCACTCCGGCTTCCTCGCACAGTTCAAAAACATGCTTCATAAGTTAAGTGGAGTTTCTAAATTGTCCTTGGGTGGGAATGTGTGTTTGTGTGCCCCTGTGACAGATTGCCAACCTAACTAGAGGGTACCCAACAATATCTGGGATAGGCTCCAGGAACCCCCTGATCCTGACAGGACTTTAGCGGGTTCAGAAGATAGGAGTTTTGATTAATTGATGTTTTTTTTTTTTTTTTTTTTTTTTTAATCTGGGGGGGTAATTCAGTCTGGTCTAAAAGAGCAGGGTTTATCAGAAGATGCTTTTGGTAAATTGGTAGTGAAATGGGATGGAATGACAAAATTCCTGACCTCAAGCTCATGAAACACTTGTGGGAAGAACTTCTTGTATATCAACAACAGAACAGCATCTCAGAGTGATGTGTAACCAGAAATAGGAAGAGTGTCGGTCTCTTGTATTGTGTTTTGTTTTTCCACTTTTAGAGGTTTCATTCCTCAAATCTTGTAATTTTAAAAGACTTGTTTTTTTCACAGTTTAAATTATTCTTTCTTCTAAACAAATTCCTGTATTACCCATGGCTGTCTCTCTAAACACCAAAAAAACATACGTGCGGTCGAAGGGGACAGACTGTACCCCCAAAGGCGAACGGTGCAGTTTATGGTTGGATTATAAAACAAACCTACATCATGATCCACCATCATTACTTTGGCAGATAGTCGTGGACAGAGATTGGATTTTTATACCCTGGTTGCTTTGATGTGAAGCCTGGGAGAGCCAGTCTAATGATTCAACGGTCATCTAGAGCCATAAATGTTAATTAACAGCCTCAGCTACTGGACATTCATTTCCTGCCGGAGCCGAAACGAACGGCTCATAAAAAATATGGCGTGTGTGACCAGCGCTGAGCGCATACTGTTGAAACGCATGCTGCCGAATGTGACATTGTGTGAAAGTCTGTGTCCTTCATGGATACGTTGCGTTGCAAGTCATCACATAGGCTGCAGACGGATGATAGCACAAGACAGAACCAGCTATTCACACATTGATGACATTGTTTAAGCAAAGGTCAACCATGGTCACATGGACGTCAACAACACGTCAGGGAAAGACCATACTCTTTTAGAACATCTTCAAGAAATATAAGGATGCCATCTAACTACTTATAAAGTTGCTTGTAAAATAAGATAATTATTATTTTGGTTATTCCATCTATTAATTTAGTGGTTTTAGCTAACCTGAGTATATATTGTCTTTATCCTAATGAGTGATTGTCTGTCTCTGCTCTGAGTTCAGCCAGCAAAGGAAGTTAGTAAAGGAAAAATAAAGTATTTTGACTTTATTTGATCGTAAGCTTCCATTGAGGTCCATTTTGGTGTCATGACAATCAAAAACTTTGGTAAATTATGTCAGTCTGCACCAACAACTGTTTTCATAACTAAATAGAAAAACAGATTTTTACTCTAATATTGTGTTTGGGTCAAAATTGACCAATTTTCAAACTTGAAATCGGGTCAATTTTGACACAAACATAATATAGGGTATTATGAAACTCCCTAAGTTACAGTTATGTGTTGACTCAGCAGAAAATTGAATTTTGGTTGAGTTACGTTGCATTTGGTTTAATATATACATCTTAGAATTACAAATAAAACCATGTGTAAAAGTGAAGGGTTTCTACTGTGAGAATACAATTGTCCCATCAGGCTTAAATCTGAAGTGATGTAACTTCAAGTTCCTCTCTCTACAATATAACCTCACCTATAGAGCCCATAATGTTTTAATTTGAAAATTCACCAGATTCTCCTTGTTTTCATGGAATTTGTGTTTTCATTGCTAGTAAGGGAATCCATGTGGTTTAGTAGCAGCTAACAACTTCACATCAAAGTTAATATATGTATTCCATTTTTTACACGGTCTATTGGAACCACACACATTTTTAAGACATCCAAAATTCGAAATATTTCTTTTTTTAATAAATGGAAAAAAAATCAGTTTCTTTTGAAAAAAATGAATAAAGAGAAAAAGCAGTAATGTGACATTTTGTGGGTTAAATTATTCAGTTTTTGGTGAAGTTAACATTTTTTTAACCAAAAACTACAATTTATATTAAAATATTTTACTTCTACAACTCAATTGCACTCTTCTTGCCACAAAACTGTAACAAAAAATGAATATTTGTGGATTTGATAAGGGGAAAAAGAACATTTTAAAGGCCACAGATTACATGACATACTAGGAGTACATAAAGGGCAATCTACAGTAAATAACTATAATGATAAAGATGCGAGTTTCTGCACCGCTGAATGATAATGCTCTATAAACAGCGTGAACAAGCACTTGGTTTCCTGCTGCATCCTGGCCCCCTATTGTTGTTTTTAGTCACTAGGGTTTCATTTTTTAGTAGAAAAAAGAAAAAAAAAACATCAGTTCTTTCAAATGAGCCAACATCAGCTTGACGATTTAGAGGAACGCAGAGGGAAAGAAACTTTAGAGCTCCATCAGCACCGCAGACCACTTGGCAGGGTGTTGCTGGTTATTTGATGCATTCTTAGTATTTTTCAAGAGTTTCTTATGTAAATTGGAGCCTTCATGAGTAAAAACATGGTGTCTGGAATGGTGTAATTTGAGTGGTGAAAGTGTTAGTAAGCAGAACTAAAAAGGAATGGTCAGAAACAGCAAATGCAGCGTCGCCACAGCATATGATTTAGTATTAACGGAATTTTTTTCTTGACTGAGTGATTTCACAGGATCTGCATCGTTCTGCTCACAAGTCCATTAACAAATGGGATTAATCAGAATGACTATTGTTCTTTAGGCTGGTAATGTAAACAAATATCAACCACAGCAAAAAGCAGACGCTAGCTAGAGATTGTCAGAGATATTGTTGTGCAACAACTTCTGCCTAATGTGATCCAGATGGTTTTGTTTACCAGTTATTGTTTAATACATTAACTCTATTGGCAATCAAGTTTTCCAAGTTAATCTTGCAGTTATTAGCCCTCATATGAACTCTTAGCATCAGCCAAGCTATTATTTTGTGTTTTCCAAGGAAGCAGTCGCTAATGGAGACAAACTCATTGCGTCTCCACCTTGTCTCTTTTTTTCTTTCCACGACCCATCTGTCAATCCGTTTATGAACTCACCTCTCCATCCAGTCTGCTTGTTTTCAGTTTTGCCTCTAAGTATTTTGTAAGACAAATAGTTTGGGCTATAAAACATATTCTGACTGAACAGATGTTTTACAGGGGTCTAACATCCTAAACTACAGTATGCTGATAGGACAAAAGTTCCCACCTAGGAGCCATGCTTCAGTGGATTCTAATTATGAGTTGGAGCCTAGACAGAATATTTCCCATAGACCCACGAGGGAGAGATAAAAGGAGGAACAAAAAAACAGAGATGCGGGAGCACAGGGACCTCCAAACAGAAATAAAGACAAAAGGAGGATGAAACAGAGGCAGTTCGCTAAGAGTACAGGGAGTGTCAAAAGATAATACTTGAATGGAAATGACAACAGAAGATTAAGATGGCTGAATCGAGCACATTGGACATTGAGGAATAAGTCTTATTCACAAGTGCCCATACAAGTGGATAAGGGCTGTATGTGGGTGGAAAATGAGTAAATCCGTATGGCGCACGCAAAATATCAAGATCGTAGATTGTGTTCATACAACACATTTTCATTAGAAAGTTGTCAGATATTGCCGTATGGCAAAGGACCCCTCCTTGATAAAAACTGACGTTCGATTTTGCTTTCTGGACCCCAAACCAGTGAATGATGCGGACTAGTACTGAACGTGGTACCAGATGCAGACCGCACCAATACCTAACCCGGTACTGGACGCATACTGGTACCTAATGCTGTACCGCTGTACCTGACGCAGTACCGGACACTGGCCTTTACCAGACGTAGATTAAGGTTAGGGTTAAGGTGCATTCACACCGGACGCCATCTGGGCAGCAGAGGCGGCAAGTTTCAATGTTAAGTCAATGTGAAGACGCTGGGTTGCCGGATTGCTGTCCCGGTTGGTGTTGAGTGAAGGTGGGATACACGGCAGTCTGTCACAGAGCCCATGGAGCTGGAGCGATCAAACGCTGGCGAGCTGTTCAGTTCCGCTGCCCTGGGTCTGGCAGAGTAGTCATACGGCACTAGGGCTCGGCAACGGTTAACATTTCCAGAAACGATTTGATTCACAAGAGCCTGAATCAATTCAATTCTGAATGTTTCCAATTTCTTTTGATTCTTCAATTCAATTAAATTTTAAGTTTACAAATATATTCACATTTGTTAAGAAATACATTAAAAATGTATTATTTAATTTGAACATATTTATTTTAATCTGATACAGTTCACACATTGTAAAACTTATTAGTAAAATAATGCGATTAATATACAGTGTTACATAGATTCTCTAAAGGAGAAATTCTAACAAAAATGTTCAGATTGTTAACATTTTAAACATTGTTCTGCTTCTCCTTTTCAGTTTGGCCACTAGGTGGCAATCCCGCTATAGAGGTGCACTTTATTCATGAAGAAAATGACAGTATGAGGGGAAATTTTAGACCACAAATAGTTACTTTAAAAATTATTTCCTTAAAAAGAGTTTGGAAAATTAATTCCTGTGAATAAATAAAGATGTTCATTTAGTCAGCCATGTATTTTTTTGGTCAACCGAGCGTAGGCATTAGTCGTCCTATGGAAAATTCTATTGAACGTTAGCATTAAGGTAGCGGACTTTAGCTTTGTGTGCTAAATCGATTTATATCTTTTTGTGAATCGATTATTGATCTATTAAGCTTAAATCGATTCAAATCAATTTATCGATTTTTTTGCAACCCAGCCCTATACGGCACCATACAAGCTGCCAGTCCCTGGTCAGCAGAGCTCACTATGTACAGGTACCGGTCCGCGTCTAGTACTGCGCCTGACAAAACCACCGGACCCTTGATTTAACTGGAACACCGAAGAGTTGGGGACACCCATGAGGTCAAAAAGTGACGCGGAGGGGTCCTTAACTAAATGTCAATATGTGACAACTTAGGAGTGAAAATGTGTTGGTTTTTCCACTTGCTGCATGTCTCAATTTTGTCAATCTAGAGCTTTTTTGTCTCTTTTTTGCTGTTTTATGTCTCACGCTAATGGTTAAACCAACAGAGCTAATCTACTCAATTAGTATGGTCCAATTTTCAACTCTTTTGGCTTTCTGTTTCCTCAAAGGTCAGCAGCATCAAATTTGCTTAATGAAATGAATACCTTTAATTTCTTCAGTGTTTGATGAAGCATATTGTGCAGATAATAATATGTTACTATATTATAAAGTTCATCTTTGGTAGGAAGCGTCCCACCCGCATCCAGTGCCGTTCCACCTCACTAGTTACGAACATTGACTTGCCTGAACCCACGCAGTTGGGGTTTGATCGTTACAGGGTATAGGGCAAAAGGTCTCCAAACTTTCCCTTTGGCGATTGCAGAATAAATACGAAGACTTCTTGACCTTGCGAGCAGAGTTCCACACGCACACACACATACGGCAGGACATGCATTTGTTCACACTGGGTCATTGCGGGGCACATTAATGGCTGGTGTCATTTGTGTTGGTGCGCAGCTGCCAGCTGTAATATGTCCTGTGGTCATTAGACCATCTGGTGGTCTGACTCCTCTCATATCTTCATCTCTCTTTCTTGCAGCCTGTCTTTTTCGTGCTGCAGTCTGTTCGCCTGCTTGCTGTGAATATTTTGGTTTTCATGCCAACAGTTTGAGGAAATCCTTGCGGTCACTGAATGAGAAAAGGTTGGAGCCAAGAAAGAAATATTTACATTTGACATAAATGTATATTTTTTTTAAAACAAATTTCATACGTCTATGACCTTAAACGGCCCTTGTGTGCCTTTTTGTCCTCTGCCAGTTGATACATGCACCTTTATTTATACTTTTTGTCCTTTGGCTGCTCCCCATTAGAGGGGTCACCACAGTGAAGTCATTCACATGGGAATTTTATACCAGAAGCACTTGCTGACCCAACCCGACTGTGACCAAAGCCAGTCTCAAACCAGCAACTTTGTGATTAAAAGTCCATCACTGCTCCACAGGCCAGGGCCATGTCCCTTTAGTAAAACATGAATTTTAGTTAAACCATAGTTTAGCAGCAAGGATATCAAATCTCTCTTGTGGGAATGTTTGTGTCTCTTTAAATAAAAGCCACGAAAACCAAATGTTTCATAATATGTGGGAAAATTGTGCCTCATTCCATATAACAACTTCTCAAGATTATGAAAAGAATGAAAATGATCATTTCTCACACGTCTTTGGAAATGTGACACCAAAGACTTTTATTGTCAGTATTGTTGTTATTCACTTTTTAAGTGTATTTTTGTGTTATTTACAATCTATCTGCTGTTTTTAATAGAGTTATGGTGACAAGGCCATTTCCCCTTTGTTGGATTTCTAACATTCTATTCTATTTTGTCAGGTTATAGATGGAATTCACCATTTTACAGTGGAAGATACGGTGGCCCTGAAGTACAAATCACATTTAAAAAAACACTTAATGCAAAGACATTTTAAAGATCATTACAATTAAAAAGTAAACAAATAATAAAAAGCAAAAATGAAACAAAAGAAAAAATTCAGAAAACAAAAAATGAAATTCTAGAAAAAATGAAGCACAATGAGAAGCCAGTAAAAGGTAGGTACAATTGGTGATCGGATGATAATATTTTGGCATCATTTCATGCCAAATAACTATCAGGTGAAAATGTTTCCATGAAAAAATAGAAAAAAAAAAACATTTTGAAAAACTAAATAACTTACAGAAATCAAAATGAGATGTGTCAAAAACGAATCACACGGTACTATGAGACATCACTGATGATGACAAATGTATCGTTATTTAACACAAAGTAATACTGGATACCGTCATGCAATCAGTGATGTCCCATAGTAACGACCTTTCCTGGTTTCTCATTGTGTTTCATTTTTCTAAAAATTTCATTTTGTTTTCTGAAATTTTTTTTTTTTTTTTACATCTTATTTTCTAAAATGTAATGCTGTTTTCTTATTTATTTAGTTTTTTAATTGTCAGTGTGATCTGTCAAATGTCTTTGTGTCAAGTAATTCATTGATGTAATGTGTACTTCGGGGCCACCAAACAATATTAACCAGGTCAAAAGATATACACTAATGCATAGATCTATTATGCAATAGTAAAAAAAAAAAAAAAATAGAAAAATACACACACACTCCTTATGTCTCCACTGACAGGCAAGCGTTTCATACAGCATATAATTTTGACCTTATTTGTGAGAGTTTAGGCTTTCATTCTATTTTCAGAACTTGATTGGTGCAGTATAACGCAAGGCATGAAATTAAGGTTAAAATTTAGTCATATATCAAATATTTGCTGCAATTCTATCCTTAAACATTTTTGCAATCTGCTTTTTTATGCATCTTTTGATCACTAATCCTGCCATTCTCTTAGCATTTATATTAATGCTGCACATATATTTATTATATAAACTAGTAATAAAGTGTTACTACTGTATTATTTATTTGTTTTGGAGTATTGCTCAATTTAAAATTTTGACAGCGTCCAAAATTCAGCTTGAGTCAGGGATTCATGTAGTAAGTTCTCACAATATTCTGGTAAACATGTGCGAGCAACAGGGGAACCCTACATTTGCCACAATATCCCCATTTGAAATCTGGAGCTCTTATTTTCAACATTTCCAAAGGTAGCTTTGCTTTGATGACTAAGAAGGTGGCAAATGAAAATCCCTAGGACCCTAGGACCAGTTTAAATTTGTACTGAAGGTGGTTTTCTTTTATTCAGTCTGACGACTTCAAGGTTAAGGGTCACAAAAGGTCATCAAACTATAGGTGATTTTCATGATTTTGTGGCTATCTGCTCCTCGTAGTGCTGTGGGACTTAAAATAAAAAGTTTTGTAAAACATACTCTTGTGTCACTGAGTGTCCATGTTCAGGAATGGAACAAACACATTCAATTTAAACAAAAAAAACCCTAAACATATGTACCCCGTCTCAGTGTTGACAGTAAATGCTTCTTTAATGAGCAACTCTATGGGAAAATTCAATCAAATGAAAATGTTCTTGTCTAATTAAAACCAAAAAAGCTTTAACTCACTTCATACTGTCTCATGAAATGTTTATCCTTCCCCTGGTTGTGTAGATTATGGTTTTCCTAACAACTCCGTCATTTAGAATTTTTTCGAAGGATGAACAACAAAAACAGCAACTCTGCAGTTTGTGCAAATATGTGCATTGCAGGTCTGCAGCATTCATTGGTGCCCAGATTACAATCCTTTTAGGAGCAGCCTGGAGTCTCCATTACAAATCTGCTGCTGCCTCATGCACGGAGTGCTTTGCTTTTAAAGAAAATTAGAGTGGCTGATTTGATTGGCTATGATTGATGCTACCTTCTAACACCCCCGATGTTAATGTATTTCACCGAGACATACTCTGTTTGCAGATACGCCACAGGTGGGTTTTGCTTCTTGAATAATGAAAACAGTTGCATAAATCTCTCATGTAGGACTTATTCTTTTGTCATATGGGATTACGGAAGTTGGAAGTCAATAAACATTAAGAAACAAATCACCCTCTAGCTCATTACGTTCTTAAAAATCCATTAAAACCAGCTTTACATATTGCAGCACGGCTCTAGAATTGCAAAGCCAAATCCATCCCGTTGTAGTTAATTTATACAAGCAGAAAGCAAGCTAAAGTACTGCCATTTGCATTTAGAAAAAGAATTATGTGGTTAATAAATGGACACAAGTTGGGCTGTCTTCTTGAGAAGGCATGACAGAAAATCCAATTTAACTTCATGCTACAAACTTACGGCAGGGCTCCAAAACCTATTGGGGTACAATTTAAGTACAATCTGTCCTAAGCTGCTGCAGGCGGGGACAAACGAGTTAATGTGTGTTTCTAAGTTCATGAGTGTGCCACATTGAAAGACTTGTATTCCTAATGGGAATGTCACGGCCCCCTGAGAATCCCTTATGCCTCTGTTTTGGAAATAAAAAGCCAACTAAAAGCCTCTCGCACATGAAAAATGATTGGAAGAGTTGAGTCAAGCATAGCCCTCAGCACAACATGGGAATTATTGTCAGAAATGAATGTGTGGTTTTATTAAAACGATATTTATAATCCTCCCAGAGGTCGTTTCTCACTGTGTTTGAGTGTGCACCAAACAAAAATGATTTTACCATGCATTGCACATAAGGATGACATAGCTCCACCCCTAAGCAGAGTAAAGTGAAAAAGGTCAACCAAACGGATTACGATGGTTTTTATCCTTTCACCTTTCCCTTGAATACTAATATTTTAATCACCAACTAATGTCTTCCAGATTTCTTGCTGTTTTTTTTTTTTTTTTTACATTAAGTATCCCCCCTTATTCCCTGGTGTTAGGGACTGGAGGCATCCGCTAATACGCGAAAACAGAAGTCGCCCCCACTCCTGCGGCCGAAAGATGTCTGTCACTGGTCCATACTCATCAAAAACACTTCCTATCATGCTTTGTAAGAGGTGTATTAAAGAAAATTAAAGTATTTCTCAACATAAAGTTTTTTTGAGTTTGTTTTAATTAAGAACAAAAGACTGTACCGCAGCAACAGCGTACTTTATGATGCACATGAGGAGTGTCACTCTGTGCCTTAAAACCTGAAGTGTGCATTTCCTCCTTATTTACATAATAAACACCTGCTGAAGATGATAATTATCCTCCACGATTATCTTCTTCAGCGAAGCAAGATCGCTTCTAATTCAACTCATGCCCTTTCTCCATGCAGGGGCATAGAGATAGGAGGGGGGACGATCCTCTCGTTGATTCCCCCGCTGATCACGCGCTCCATCTTGAGTTGTCTGAATTCACGACTGAAATCAAAATATTTCCTAAATTATTGAATCACATGACGTAATGTGTCTAAATATAGACCCCCCCCCCCATCACCAATCTTAGGATTGACTACTCTAATAAACTACTGATTAATAAGCAAATTAGAGCATATTGGGAGTGGGGTCATCTGGACCCCACAAGACAGTGCGCTTAATTTTTTTTTTTTCCAACACTTTTTGATTTGGTGTCTGTGGCAAACATGAAATCCTGTCCACATTCATCCACATTTGTCATGGGATGGATAACACGTCAATGTAAGGCTTTGGTCATCTGGCCCCCATAAGAGAGCACAAGGGTGATTTACACCGGACAGTCTGTATTGTGTCTCCATTGTGTTGACACACATTTAGAAGTTAAATGTCTATTAAACAATCAAAATTTTTACATTGCCTCCATCGCGTCTGACGTCCGTCCTTTCACAACACAACGCAATGCCAACTCTACACAGATTCCCCGTCTCTCGATGCATCGATTTAATGAAAAAAAGTTGGAAAAACGAGAAAACCGATTATGATATCAAGATAAATATTTTGTAAATTGGGGATGGTCTGGGATCCACTAATCCATCAGGATCCATTTTGTTGTTTTTTTGATTGTTTGACTTTTGGAAAATTGTTTGTATCTGGAAGCAATATTTGGTTAACAGTTTTCTTTATGGTTTGTTCATTTGTAATATAGCATTTGAAGTCTGTGACTTATTAGCTGTTAAAATCAAGAGCATTTTTGTAAAAAATCAGTAAATTGTATAATGAAAATGTATAAAACTATACACCCCACGCGATAATGCACGTTAACACCACGGATAAGGAGATCCATTGATAAAGCAGCCACAAGCGAAGACAGCGGGATAAACTATTTGACACAGACAACACTCCTCCGTAAGCTAAGGGGAAGGGGGGCGGACCAAAGACCCAACAGGGACTCTGTAAACTAGCTTACCGTCGTGGGACAGACCCCCTACATAGTGCAAGGGAGACAGACCTGTTTATATCTAGCATTATCCTTGGGAACAACACAACACAAAGTTAGTAGGTGACTTTAAAAATAATAATATTGATTTTTTTCTCACGTTGCACATTAATGTCGATACCTAGTCAGTTTTTGATTGTACTTGTCTTAAGGTTAACAAATAACCAATAAGAAATTACCAGTACTTGGCATAGTACGTTTTATCCAAAAAAGTAATTGGTATGGTATTTAATCTTAAAAGTGTGGCATTGCTCATCACTGCCTGTGACTTATTTATATGACTAGAAACCAATGCTACTGACAGTGTTTGGTGATTTAAGGATTACTTAAAGATTTTAGGGATATAGAGCAATTTCATTGCTATTAGAAAGCTAAACTGACTCCACACAACAGCAAACACATCAAAAGGTTTACGTTGTTGGTATTGAGGCAACTACTTCAACAATCTAAAGTTTGTTTCAGTCAAAATTAGCCCAACATGTCAGGTCGAAGTACTTTAAATGTAAATGTTTGGATATTCAAAGGACTCAGCATCCAGTCCCAGCTATCTGTGAAAGAGTTTTCCCATTTAAAGACCTGTAATTAGAAAAACTGCAACCATGTACAGATCCAGTGATCTAAACAGTCCACGGATTAACAGCTACTGCAAGCATCCTTCCTCATTATGACATTTTATGACCCAATTAAGTCCAAAAAGACAAGCAAGGAGAGGCCCTGATGTTAGAACATGGTTGCATCTGCGTGTGTTGAGAATTTAGTCTGAAACCTCAGTGCTATTAATAAATGAGGCCACTAATTCAAAAGAAAATCAAGTAGAAGACATGCATCCGGTCTACACAGTCTCGTGTTCCAACCATCACACACACACACACACTTCTGTCTGAAATGCAATTCTATAAGTTGACGACTCAATTTTCTGATTGTTATAGCATAATTGTGTCAGTAATGTGCACTCTCATGTTTCATTTTGGTTTTTATGGAAAAGTATTCCAGTTCAAGGCTTTTTTTTTTACTTCTAAGAAGCCAATTAAAAAAATTGCTTCAAGGAATGTAAAATAAGGTTGCTTTGAATACGTTCCATATGACCCTTTTTTCTTATTTTGCCCATTTTTAACTCCCATTCAGTATTTTTGGTAATACTAGAATTTCAATAAATGAGTCACTTGTATTTCTAAGCAGAAATGTAGGTTATTACTGTCATTAGCACACACCTCTGGAAAAAATCACAGATGCAAAACACACTGTTATTTTCTGCACTATAGAGCACACTAGATTATAAGGCATGAATGGTTTATTTTTGAACTGATGTCATATATAAGGCGCCCTGAACTAATATACGCATCGAGTGAGATGAAAGAGTAAAAAAAAAAAATCTGTCCATCTGTTACTCAGACTTAATCGACTGCATTCACAGTAACTCTAGAACTTTTTTGTAACATGCTACATGTTAGCCATGTTAGCGTATTTACAATACCTGGTATTCCCAATCTTGTATGTAACACATACTGTAAAAAACAAACTAATCCCACTAAAACAAACACTACTGTGACTACGCCGCGCTCAACCAGGTTAGTAACACGTAGAGAAAAAAAAAAAAAAGCAAAATCTGAGACTGTTACACATTAGCCACGTTAAAATGTTCACTAAAAAAAGGCCCAACAAAACCCCAACTTGTTTTCAGCTCGTAAAATCCAATTAATCTGGCTAAAACAAACATTACTGTGTCTACACTCTCAAGCTTGTTAGTAACACTTAAAAAAAAGAAAATAAAAATATAAGGCGCACTGTCGTTTGTAAAAATTTAAGGATTTCAAATGCCCCATGCAGACATACTATTCTGCATTATTTCCTATTAATTTCGCCTCTAATTACAAACAAACAGAAGCTATAAAATAGTCTCTCCCCTTTCCCTCTGCTTTTTCCGCCTCTCTCTTTAGCTTTCTTCCGCAGACACAAGCAATTAAATGCTTCCCATACTAGAATGGTCAGAGGATGTGGGACCATATAATGTCCATGACCAATAATGCATCAGGAATGTGTTGAGAGGAAATCGAGGAATTTGTCATGGGGAAAGAAAACTGAGTGTGTGGACGTGAATTGATGGCCTGCTCAACATACCTTAGCAGTGAAATCAAACCCCACATCATAGGCGAAGAATGCAGAATAACTTTCATAAACACATTTTTTGTTTCTAATAGGAGCTAAAACCTTTTTGCAGAGAGGATTATTGACTGTTTCTCAAATGTTACATGTATTTCTGAGTCTACTTCCACCTTCCAGACAAGATTGCCTCCTTCTCTTTTTAAGAACAGAATTTTGACTGGTACTTAGTGGGCTTTCAAAAAAAAAAAAAAGGAGAACCTGATTATCAATGAAATATCACGTTACTACCATTAGGACAGACAAGCTTCTTTGCTTTGTGCCTATCAGCTATGGCACCACCGCAGGTGGCTGTAGAGGAGAATCACCGAGTCACAGATGGAGCATGTAAAGGGAGCAGCTGGAGGGAAAAGGCAGAATGGTAGCATGACTGACTTAGCCTTCTGGGTTATGTGTTGAAGGGTCCGTTGGTTTTCAAAAGTGGCTTTCCCAGAAAAAGAGAAAATTTGGCAGAAGTGACCTAAAGGGTGTAACAAAGTAATCACCAATTTGAATGCAGTTATAATAGTTTTTTGGGGTAAAATTCCTAAAATACAGTTTCCATAAAGGCTATAGTGGCCAATTAAAAAAATAAAAAATAACAAATTGGTGAATAGTAAATGCAATCAGCTATCTGGGAAAGCGCTACCAAACACCAGGACCTTAAGCTTCCATAATACTGCGCTGGAGCAACAAAAGCAACATGGTGACAGAAAAACAGCAGGAAGCGCGAAATGACAGGGAAAATAAAAATTAAATGAAAATATGTATCTCTTTTAATGAGCAGGATCAGTGAATAACAGATGGTGTGTTCAGCTGGTTGTTTGGACCTGAGGTTTAATCCAGCTCACATCAGTTCAGCTGGCCTGAAAACGGTGAAGCTCGTTTACATGCTCTCCTGGGTTCCTTTTGTGTTAGCAATTGTGGTCAGTTAAAAGGCATTTAGGAAAATATATATTTTTAAAATGTTATTTAATGATTTTACATAACAAACAGATCTAAGATAGAGCTCAAAGAATCACACTCAGGGGAGGTCATTCTCAGAGTAAGGAAAGTTTTCTACTTTTTAAAATCCTTTCTCAATAAGGAAGTAGTTTGTACTTTGCCTGCGGGTATTCCCAAAGGAAGTACTTTCGGGGGGGGAAAAAAGTAAAAATAAGTCTAAGCTCTCATACCAGTGTGTGTACTTCCATGCTCGTTTGTCAGTATATTTGGAAGTGCCACTGAGACACCTTTGTTCGCACTTGCTTGTATTCAGTGTGTGGAGTTGTGTGTTTTGGCTCATGTGTGACATGTCACTGTGGATCCAGTAGCAAGGTGGTGCATCCAAAAACACACAAAAAAAAGATTCTGATGAATCTGTGCATGGACCAAAAGCTGCTCAGACACACAGAGACCAGCATGCCCACAAACAGACAAATAAACAAGCCCCCATGCAGACATGCACACATCTGGGAGGGGTACGCCATCTCAGGCACCTCGCCAGGGTAAATAAAGAGAAATGCCAGCATTTTTATTTATTTATTACTTTTTTTTTTTTTTTGGCAGTTAGGAAAGGTCTTTCAAGGTGACAACTTCCAGTGTGTATTGGTTGGTTGGAGTGGGGCTGGGGCGCACGCTGGTGCTGTTTGACAATCAGCACATTATCATCTGGTATGTGCGTGCGTGTTAAGATGCAATGTTTCATGTGCTGATGTGAGAGCTGGTGGGTAAACTTGACAGGGCCACGCAATGACCTTGCTGCTTCCAGCACGCGATATCATGCTTGTCAATCTGCAGCGTGACATTATTAAAATACCAAAGTATCCTTTGATTTATTTTGTTTATTTATTTATTTTTTTTTGCTTGTGTTTCTGTGGGTGTCACACAACATTTCACAAATAGCAGAAGCTTGAATCAAAAAAATGTTCAATCATCACTTTAAGACTGAAAACTACCCATCTAAGTTTTTATTGCTGTTACTACTGTTTATTTACTATCATTTTACTTCGATCCTTTCATGGAACTTTTGAATAATGTATTAATGGGTGTGGTTAGAGCTGGTGCCACAATCCTAGCCAATTTCTTTTAATTATTTTTCTCCAGGCAGCGTCGTTTTTTCAAAAACATGCTTTACAAGTTATTTGGTGACATTAGATTTTTCCTTTTATTACTTTTAGTAGTGAGTTACCGTATTTTCCACCTTAAAATCCAGAGTGCCTTATATATACATTAATTCCAGTTGTGCTTACTGATGTCAAAATAACTTTAATTAGTACACAATGTTCTGTCAAAATGTTTGATTGGGTGTTGTTGTGAATAAGCTAACATGGCTAACGTAGCTAACATGGTTAACCTGTAGGCGTCAGGTTGAAAGCTAGCTTAGTCACAGTATGTTTGGGTGTTACTGTTAGTATGCTAACGCAGGTAACATGCAATGTGCGTTTTTTTATGGTCAACCAGCAATGTTGTGAGCTAGCAAAGTCACAGTACCTTTGTTTTAGCTGTGGCAGTTTTTTGTTTTTTTTCGTGTTGCAAACAAGTTTGGACATAGTTGTAAATATGCTAACGCGGCTAACATGTAGCTGTGTCAGATTGTTTTTTTTACGTGTTACTAACAAAGTTGGGAGTTAGCATATTCACAGTAACATTTGCTTTAGCGGTATCAGTCTGTTTTATTATAAATTTCAAACAAGTCTGGGACTTAGTGTAAATTGCTAACATGTAGCACTGTCAGACTAGGGTTTAGCTACGTGTTATTAACAACGTTGTGGGTTAGAAAAGTCAGAGATCTTTGTTTTAGCGGTATGAATCTGTTTTTTGACAGGTTGCAAAAAAAGTTTAGGTGTTATTTTAAATATGCTAACCCCGCTACATGTAGCGGTGTCAGACTATGTTTTGGTAACAAGGTCGGGAGTTAGGATAGTCACAGTAAGGTTTTCTTCACACGTTACAAACAGGTATTATGAATACGTTAAAATGGCTAACACTCCTACAGTTGATAACGAGTGGCGTTTCAAGTTCCACTAGAAACGCAATTATTAAAATCTGACTGCCTGATGGACTTATCTGTTCCTTGAATCTTCTGCTCACTTAATGCGTCTTATAGTTTGGTGCTCCCTACATATGACAAAAGTTCAAAAATAGATTATACATTTATCATGCGCTTTATAAGCTGGTGCGCCCTATAATGTGGACAATACAGTATGATTATGGCTGTTCGTTTGTGCACGTGACCCTTTAATGATCTACGCTAGGGAGTACTCTTGTCAATAAAAGGTAGGATATCCTCCAGAAAGCTCTGACTTTTCCAAGGATAAAGCAGATACAGATAAAAGATTAAGGGACACTAGGGATGATACACAATGAATTCAGGAAAGTACAAATCCAAATCTCATTTTCAAAGCATCTCACATGGGTGCCACACTGAAATCAGGCTCCTGGTGAGAACACAGCCGGCTCAAAAAGCCACCAAAGCGTCTTCTTCACCCCCACTCTCAGTTCATAGTTTCTCAGATTGCTGCAATCAACTAACCTCATATTCCCTGGAAGCATTCATATCATTCTCCTGTTGCTCCTTTTATCACACTCAGTTGTCATGTTCAATAATGGATGTCTGCATGAAACTTTAATCTGCTGTGGCTATCTGCCCCCTTGATAAGCTGGCTTCAATTTTGCAGAAAAGCATGAAGAAAATGGTCAATTTGCCTCAGCTGATTAAAGGCAATCCCTCAGGTTTTTCCTGATGCTGTGATAGCCATTTGGCAGATCCCCTTTGCAATAACTTCAGATTCTCAAACATTTTGTACAATAATGCTCTCTGTTCTTCTTTTAGCATTTCAGCTATGTTTGAACATCTACAAAGCACTTTACACTGGGTTCCTGTTCACCCCATTAGCAGGCACACTCATACAGTCCTTCTCATATGCTCTCTATAAGCCACATGCAGCTCCTTTTTCTGTGGAATCGAGCACAGAGAAGCACTTTAGGGGGAAAGATTGCCATCAAATATTGGCCTCTGAATCCGATTTTTGGACTTCTCCGTTTATTGTTTTTTTGTTGTTCTCTGAATGAAAATTATCCAATTTATTTATCCAAATGTTTAGCTTTAAAAGTAAAAGTAAAAAATGTTTTCAGATTTTCTTCATTTGTCCTATTCCCAGCTGTTCCAAGCAGCAAATACCCCTGCAGACATCAATGAGCAGATAGGGTTGCTATGCAATTTGTGGGTGGAATGCAATGTTTCTTCTTCTGGGGCATCGCACAGAGGCTTACAGTTTTGTATAATACATCAAGAAAATGGGAGACTATCTAACACAGTAGTTTAGGGGCGCAGTCGCCCTGGTAGAGATTATCCCTATCTTAGAGTTCCATTCTATTTATTTTTACCTGGCTTTTATCTCCTGACTCGTTCATTTTTTTTTTTTTTTTTTTTTTCTGGCTAAACCTCAAACATAATGTCCCTGCCTTCTTTGGTGTACAAATTCTCTTTCATTCGTTCTATAATTTCCCTTTTTTATTCTTATCCCACTCGTTTTAGTCCATTTTTCTGCACTCTTCTCCCACCATTGGCCTATAGCTCCCCAATAAAGAATGTTGTTAATATCATTAGGCAGACTTCCTCTCCAGCCAAGCGGCCGGCCCACTCCCTTTCAACCATAATCAACCGTGCACACTAACTATCAAAGGAGACATTGCTAATAAACTACCCCAACGGGGCAGAAAATCCCACACATACACTCCTGCAGAGAAAAAATACTGTTGGATATCGGTAGTTAAAAGAAATGTGTGCAGAGCAGGTGTAGGCATGGGTTACCAAGACAACACTAATAAAGTATACTCTAAAGGCAGAGCCAGTCTAAAGGAAAACTGCCACATAAATATGCCAAATTGATTTGGGTGCGGGAAATGTACGTAAACAGACACAGTTAATAAAGTGGGCTCCCATAAGAGAAGAGGTTTTGTCAGTTTAGTAGGTTTAAATTCGAAAAGGACAGGTTGGGGCAGCTGTGCTTCCTGTTGCACAGCAGTCATTTGCTGTAAATCACCACTAAGACGGTGCTGGAAATTGTCAGCTGCATAGCTTGAAAGTGTTATCTTATGACAGCGGAAAGCTGTAGTTCAAATATCACCTGCTAAAACATGGAGTCAAGGGAATATACTATACAAGGATGAGCAATACTTTAACAAAAATAAATAAATAGGGATACACTGATACAGTATACAGCTGCGCACAAGGACAAGAATTCTCATATGCTGTAAAGCTTTGGTTTAAGTGTTCTTAAACATTATCCCTTTATTCTCATGAAGAAACAGTGAAATGCTTTTCCACAAGTGGTGTGCAAATTCCATTCAAGAATATGCAACTTTTCATCTAAATTTAGATTTGTTTTAATAACTAGGTTATAGTTTTGAACATCAGCTGCTTTTGCCGCGAGTGCAGATAAGGAGCAAAAGGACTCATATTACAAAATGACAGGATTGAGCTTTAAAGATTTGTCTTTACATTTTCTGGTCTAAAATACAAATAAATATCCAGAAAAGATTTGTGGATCCTTAATGACATTGGGTTATCCCAGTCCAATCAGTGTCTAACTTAGCTGAACTCAGTTTGAAGAAATATTGTCTTCTTTTATTCTGTTAAAGAAGGTGTTGCCAACAGTACGACTCAATCCTTGTACTGTCCAACGCATTCTCACTACCAACTCATCATATACGGATGTATGTTTGGGCTCCCTTCGCATCACTTTTTGACATTTTGGGTGTCACCAACTTGTTGTTTTTGAGGTGCTCTTTGTTCCCATCAGGGTCCTGAACCGGTACCAGTCTGAGAGCCGCTTGGTACCGGGCCACAGACATAGAAAAAATTCATACGCTAATCAGGGGTACCCAACCCGCGGGAGGCGGAGCAGTACCCTAACCCAGTACCAGTTCTGCATTCTGAGGTAACAGATTTAATGGGAACAGCCAGCACATCAAAAAATGATGGAGACATGCGAAACATAAGTCCATATATGGCGAGTTTGGAGTGAGAATGTGTAGTACTATCTTGTGGGGTCCAGATGACCCCACTACCAATATTAATGTGCCCTGGATAGCACACCGGTTAAAAATGGCTAAATTATTGCCTTTAAACGTTTTAAATAAATACATTTCGAGGCCCCTCTGTATGATTATTTACTTTTCCATGATAGTTTTTTGGGATCTTCATATCAGGTATCACGTTTTTTTGGGGTCTTCATGTTCAAAATTGATAGATTTGGTTCTGAATGTGTTTGGACCGCATATATTTCATTCCGTTATTTTAAATGGCTTGTTTTGCTTGCAAACAAAGTCTACATTGTTCTTGCCTTTGTTACAGTGAAAACAAAGTTCCATTAAGCTATATAGAAAAATTACATTGTTTGCACTCAACTTGTGACTTAAATAGACATGACATCAAATAAAGTAATTTGTTTCTTTATCACTTGAGCTTACAAATTAGAGATATAGGAGCGATCTAATTTCTCAGTTGTGTGACCAACAAAAGTTTCTGATGAAATATTTTTCAGAACAAACACCATTTCTTCCACAAAGTCAATAGTATTTTGCTTTTTACAAAAAAAAAAAAAAAAACAGAAAGTGGTTCAGGCAAGTTTAAATATTCTATTAACTTTGATTTGATTTGGACAATTTAATCAAAATCTAACTTTTGCAGAAAGTAATCTGTACAAAAGTATTGGTGTACTGGGGGATGTAATCCTACATGTCCAAGAAGGTGGCTGTCCCAGCTCAGATAGAGTTAAGCCTAGGATTTTATTCACTGCATGTATTGTGAAGTGTAAGAAAACAATGTCTGGCTATTGGATTTGTGACTAGTTCTATAATATTTTGAGTTGAAACACTAGAAAAGGTCAATGCATGGAGAAAAAAAAAAAAACCCATAGGAAACATGCACTGCCAGACCAACCCCTCTTCCTTTCAGTAAATGGAAAACAATTCAAGAGCAAAAAGTGATTTTTGAAACTCCTGCTCAATGTTATGCAGTTAAAAAGTGGGGGAACCAAACTTTTTAGGAATAAACACCTGCAACCATTGCAAAAAGTTACTTTAGGACCCTGGTTCACCTCCTTTTCTTGTTTAAAAACAAGGAGAAAAACAAAAGAAAGTTTTAAAATCCAGTGATAGATATTTATATTAAAAATCAAATTCATAATCGTGATCATTGGATAATATAAATCATTTTGGGATATAGAAGAAATGGATTCTTGATTTTTTTCCTTCAATAAAAAACAATTGAATGAATACTTCAGGACCTGTGTGTGATGTGTATGTCCTAACTGCTCCCCTGTCATGTTTTATTTATCCCATTCTTTCCACACAGTAATGGGAATATATAGAACTCCATTGATTAGTGTTTAAAGATCAGGCTCTATTAGATTAAAAGCCCCTGGCTCTTGTGAAGAAGGAAAACTCTTATAGTCACTCTTGCAGGAAATTCGGTGGACGGAGGTCCACAGAGATGGACATAAACAGTAACACACGTGTACAGAAATTAGCTTCACAACTGCAAACTGATGGGACTTGCACAAAGACACACACACACCTACTGTTGAGTCAACATTGCCAGAAGCAGAGCCTTAAGGCTTTCAACAACCCATATATATTTCATAGCTGAGATAAATAAATACGAGCAAAAACTCAAAGTAAAGATAAACTTGTGTTTTTGGAAAGTGAGTTTATCCCATGCAGTTTTTTTTTTTTTTTTTTTTATTAGTGGAAAATTAAAGACGCACTTAGATGAAAATTGTGTTTTTGAGATTTTTGTTGATTTTTGAGATTTCCAGGATACAATAAATACAAAAATCAACAAAGTAATTGTGTATTCTTCTAAATTGAATTTGAATAAATGTTTTAAAGTCCCTCATCTGTACATGTAAAATTACAGAATTGGCCAATTTCCAAAACCTTCACACATTTTTTTTTTTTATCTCTTTGCTTCCATTTGTCCTCTGTGGATTGGACATTGTCTCACATGCACGGATCCCCATCAAGTCACAACCTTCCCCTTGTCACCTTTCATACTCCATTCCTTGCACCTCTTCCTCTTCTCTGACCTCAATCACACAAGTGACCATAATGGTATTAGTCTCCTGTGATCTCCTGTGATCTCCCCATCCTGCTTTTCATTTCCATCCGCTCTTGCCTCCAGTTTACACTCATCACAGACATGTCTGTTTTTTATTCGTTATTTTTTTCCAAAACTGTCGTTTCCTCACCTCCCCGCCACAAGCGTTGATCACTTTTTTTGGTTTTCCCTCCCTGAATTTGACCACAATCACGGCAGCTGTCCTATCTCCTACCATGTTGATCTACTGGGTGACATTATCTGCACTCTTTGTGCCAAAATCCTGTAATAGTTTTTGTAAAAAAAAAGAAAAAGTAATTTTTCTGTTTTTTCTTTTTTTCTCCTAGTCATAAACATTATTTGGTCTTATATGGACATTTTGAGTTATTTGAATCATTTTGACTTGTTTCCCAATCATTGTAAATGAAAAAATAAAACAGTCCGACAACGCTACACGTTAGTCACGTTAGCATATTGAAACACCCAATCAAACCTTTTGACAAAATATCTTGTACCTCTCAAAATGGCTTCGACATCAGTAAACGCAAACATAATTAATCAATATTATAAAGGTGTTTTGAAATATAAGGTGCGCCGTCGTTTTTTAAAGAAAATAAAAATAAAAAATAAGTATTTTAAGTGTGCCCAACAGTGTGGAAAATATGGTCATTCCCACTTTCTTTATTGCTAATCTTAAAACAGGCAATCCCCAAATGTAAAAGTTGTTGATCAACTGAAAAAGACGGAGAAACAAAAAAATAGTGAATGCATCAGAACATGCCGCTGACGCACTAAAAAGGTCAAATCTGAATGAGGGATACTTAAATTTAAAGATGAAACTTAAATACTAAATGCATTGCCTTAAAAACCAAATACATTCACTTTCCTTGTCAAGGGAACAATTTACAGCAGAAAGATGGGGTGTTAGGACTCACTGTGCAGACAGACCTGCTGCCCTCACATCCCATTCTACTGATAAATGCTCCAAAAGACTAAGAAAATTGATTTAGTCATTAAAACCGTGTTATACATCACTATAACATAACAAGGCAAAAATTTCCATTACTGCTACTGTGAGACAGAAGTCTAAAATGTACAAAAAAGACACTGAATAATGTGCATAATGTGCCTAATGAAATAGCAATTTAGTGTGAAACAGGGAGCCAGAGGGTTTCCAGTGACATGCACCGCTGCTGTGTCAGCCCCCTGCCTTTGTTGAGATCAGAAATTGGACATTACATTCCATTTCCTTCATTAGACCATTTTCTTAACACATTAGGAGCTTTTGATGCAAAGTTCCACAAAATATTTAGGAGGAATAAAAACAAGACTGAAATAGTGAAATTGGAGTGTTTAAAAGAAATGAAGCTTTTAAAAATGTAGGTCTTCTTTACCTCAACTACAGAAGTGCTCCACTAACTGTTATGTTTGAAATGTGACCATTACTCTTACCTCATAGTT
>NC_050523.1:18523256-18528341 GCF_002922805.2 Oryzias melastigma | reverse complement strand
TAATTTGTAGTGTGTCGCATTGTCAGCTTCAGCGCTCCAACTCCTTTTTGAGAAAGGTAGTCATCATGAGACCTTTTTTTTAAAAGCATAATTTTTGGAGGGAAAGTTCACATCTTAGTGCTTATTGTTGTCCAGATGATGAAGCAAAAGTTTGTTGAAAAAAAGAAATCCAAAGTCTAAAAGGTTAAAATTTTTTAGTGTTTCATTCCTTCCTTCTTAGATTCTCTTTTCTATTTCTTTTCTGTTTTGTCTCAGTCTTTAAAATAATCAAATTCACCCAAATAGTTTAAAGGAAACTATAACATAATTTTACCATCTTGCTGTTTTGATAAACTGTAAAATAATGTATATCAACATTTGAATTACAGTAGTAATAAGAACTCTGTGTTAAATACTTTAAGGATGGCTCAGAAAAGTGTTCCCACTGTTTTTTTTTATTATTATTATTATTTAATTTTTTATTTTGTTATTTTTTCAAGATTAAAAAAAAGTTTGTCAAAGTAGAAAAGGTTGGAAATCTTTTATAGTTAAAAAAAACAAACTTGATAAATCCACCTTTTTAATTTTATTTTGATCTTTTACTGCACCACAATTACGTCACCAACTATATATATATATATATATATATATATATATATATTTACTATTCAGAACTAACTTACGACTACCAATGTGTGAAACAAATAGGAAAGACGGATAACGCAACTTTATTTATTCCCACTGCAAGCGGCATTATTAAAAATGGACACCACTTAAATTTGTCGGATTTGAAAAAGTCATAAATGAGTTTGGAAAGCCCTCCGCCTTTTTTTTCTGTCTTTGGTTTGGGAACCAGGAGTGCAGGAAACTGTAAAGTGTCCACCAGAAACTGCCTATGGCCAGACAGCCTTCACTACAAAGGAAGCTAACACATGGAACGTGTTACATTCTGAACTTAAAACAGACCAAAACTACCAACATTTTTAAAATTAGGCTGTAGGAATTTCTAAAGACCAATCAAACATGCAGTGATGCATTGGGGTCAATTTCAGGTCTTAGTATTTGGAGTTCGTTTCGGTTTCTCTACTGGTATCACACTTAAATATATACGCTTTTTATGCTCATCCAACAGGAGGATTATGGCTGAAAATGACAGCAGCACATACTGATGATTGTGTCCTCAAAGCTCTCCAGGACTTTTTATGGAAGATGTCTCACATCTTCTCCAAGAGGCTTTCTCACTTGTGAAACACAGAGATGTTTTTACTGACCACTTTGATTTCGAACGGAAAATAAGTTTAGACCATTAACTATATATATTTTTTAGAGTTTTCCTCATTTTCCCCCCCAAACTCTTAAAGACCAGCTTCATGCTCTCAAGTGTTTTTCATTATTTTATCATAAGCAAACATGATACAAAAATAGGATGGCACCTGTTCAGTAAAGCCTGTGGAGACTGAGAGGAAATTCACTTAATAACACTATTTCAAAATGTCTGATACTTTTTTTCTATTAACCTTTTAGCACGGGAGCTTTAGCTCCAGTGTCGACATTCTTTCGACTAACTTAATTCTTAAATCGTTTAAACCACAGGTGTCAAACATTCGGCCGGCCCACCAGATGGTTTAATCTGGTTCAGTCACGCAGATTTAAAAATAT
The DNA here is from genome assembly GCF_002922805.2 of Oryzias melastigma. Taxonomy (NCBI): domain Eukaryota; kingdom Metazoa; phylum Chordata; class Actinopteri; order Beloniformes; family Adrianichthyidae; genus Oryzias; species Oryzias melastigma. The sequence goes on along the minus strand of NC_050523.1, from coordinate 18,526,703 downwards.
AAGCTTGTAAAGAAAAGGAGCAAGTTTCTAGCCCGTTTCTGTGGCGAGTTATGGATCTTTGAAGAAATGGCCGCAATGCGTTATTCCACCACTAGGGGAAGCAAGGGAAACACAAAACCAGGATAACAAAAAATCAAAAAACTTGATACAAGCTAATCATTTTAAATGTAACACATTACAGAACTTGCACAAATTGATCCAATGTTTCACTTTTTACAGTGTGACTTCAGCAGATTCTGAAGCGCTAAAAAGCAAGCTTTGTGCTGATATGCAACACTTTCCAGTAGTGAAGCGTTGGCGTAATCCACATAAATCAGATGATTCCGCCACAGAGAAAAACAGCCGATATGCAACATGTTACATTTGCAACGTGTTTAAAACTTTGAGTCGAATGTTTATGTAACCTAATATTTTAATTTGATAAAAACTAATATTTTTAAATGTAACAAATGAAAGAACTTTGGTTAATTGGTCCAATGTTTCACCTACAGTGTAAACGGTTAAAGAGCTGAGGAGTGTGAAAAATCATTTCTTTTTATCATCTATAATAGGTTCAAGGGCCTTTGTTTTAGTTACAAAATATCTATTTTTTTCTGTTTCAGTAAAAATACATCAATGTGTAAATGACTGATCTTTGTGGATCTAGTAAAGAACCAGATTACTGATCAATTTATTAATTTTTATGATGCATATACAGCCTTCTTTTTCAACTGGGAGCTTATTAAAATGTGTGTCTCTTCTTGGATAAAAAGCACAACCACAGTGCTGAAAGTCTGTTCATGGCTTTTAGAAATTGTGGAATAAATCCTCTTTAGAACCTCTGCCCTCTACTCCGGGGAGGCGTCTTTTTGTCTGGGATTGAGTCTTTATAAAATTCGTGCAGAAAGTCTTATTTGAAGAACAGTTGAATGGGTGATTGTAATATATGTATTTTTTTTTCTTAGTTTCCTTCATCCATTTTAAAAAATTCTATCAGGAAGCTGTAGTCAAAATCTTCTATTGCCAAAGCAACTTTAATGTTAAAAGGGGCAAATAGGGGACATACTAACTGATTCTACAGATGCTAAATTGAATATATATTTCTGACTATAAGTCGCTCCAGAGTATAGATCGCAGTAGCAAAAAAGAGCATATTAAAACAAGAAAAAACATAAAAATGTTGAAATTTTGGGACAAATGTATTTAACAAAATATGTTAATAAAATTGTACAACTTGCAAGCTTATTTAGCTTCATGAAATAAAGCATTAAGAAGAGGCAAACAAGTCAAGTAAACTCATTTTATCACCTTAATCTGCTGAATTCTTCATCCTCTGTGTCACTTTGGAACATTCCGCCATGTCCTGCTTCTTCTTCTGTGTTGCTATCAGTAACAAATACCGATACACACACCTACAGTGCCCTCTAGTGGTTTTAGCTATTTTTTTTTTTTTTCACGAATCACATTGAAGTCACACCTTTAGCCAAACTATGCAAACAAATGTGACCTATACTCTGAAAAATATGGTGTCTTTGTACATATTTTTGTATATACACACATATACATAAATATATATATGAAAAAGCATATAAGTGATTTTAAAAAAATACATTTCCGAGAGATAACCACTAACTTTTAGCAAGACAAACAAAATATTGCTTCAAAAATCAACCGTTCAAGAATGTTTAAAGTCATTTACAGAAAACAGTCAGAAACTGAATATCTAATTCTGCCTAATATAATAAACAATACCAGTAGGAATCAGGAGGAGCTCCTACAGTTCAATGATTAGAGAGATGCATCTTTTCATTGAAAATAATAATCATGCAGGTCGACTTAATGAGAATCAATTTTAACAAATCATAATTTGGCACCATTATTTGCTGTTCAATTAAATAAAAAATAAAAAGAAGACAAAGAAAGGGGATTTAATCAAAACAGGGTACAGAGAAAGCGTGGGAGCTTTGCATTTCCAAATAGAAGAACTACTCTTTAATGTTTTCTATGCCTTTAAGATGCTTTTTGGAAATCAAGTTCTCACCCACATTTGTTTCACAGAGGCATGCAGAATGTGTGTATGGTGTACGCAAGTGCACAATCGCGCTCATCAAAGTGTATTTAATCTCCTTCACCCTTGAGATTTGTCATTCACTTCTGCACCAATCTAGATTCAAGGTTTACAACAAAACAACAAAAAACCATCACAACGACAAGTCACTGTTTTCACTCAGATGGAGCCAAACTGTGCTTTTTTATGTCAGCCAGATCAGCTTTTTAAAGTTGCACTTTCGACTGCATCTGTGTTCAAATCTTCTGATGAAGAATCTTCTGTCAAGCTGTAGACATCATCAAACGGGTCTCTGTGAAAGCTCTGCATATTTCCTCAGGAGCTTCCAATGCCTGAGTCTACTTATATCCATGTATCTCATTTTTGTCTTAGTTTTTCTAAGTCAGCAGCGTGACACCCACATACCTACTCACTGTGCTGCTTCACATTCCTCATAAAAGGTATTTGAGCTTGGGTTCACCTGCTGCCACAATTGTGGATTTTCATGTTTGACTTCAGTAAAATGTGTAAATCTTTCTTCTTTTGTCAAAGTACTGTTCCGTGATTCAACAACTTACTTACTACCTCTCGTGTTAGACCTTGTAAAATACTAACTGAACACCATTGCCATTTGCAACAAGGAAAGATATAAATTCGTTCACAAGTGAAATAATTTTTTGCAAGACAATCTCTTCAGCCAAAAGCAGATTCCACCATTCCCTCTTAACTATTGCAACTTACCTTTAGCTTACATTCAAATCAAAGTGTACAATAGACGCGTATGCCATATCTTGAAGAACCATATCTCTATATTTTACAAATATTTTAAATGCCCGGCTCTGAATCCTTTCTGTGAAGAGTTTACATGTTCTCCCTGTGCATGTTTGGGTTTTCTCCAGGGACTCCGGTTTTCTCCCACCAGCCAAAAACATGCATTATAAGTTAATTGGTTACTCTAAATTGTCACTAGGTGTGCCTGTGTGCCCTTGTACCTGTTCAGGGTGTACACCCCCTTCACCCAACAGTTATTGGGTTGGCTCCACCAACCCCATGACCCCGAAAAGATACTGCAGATTGTAAAAATGGACGAATGGCTGCATGGAGATCCTCGTGATCACCAAGTCATCAGTCCATTTTCTTCATGATCATCATGATTATAATGTTATCGGATGTTAAGGCAGTGTACTTAAAAGGTAGTGATACACTTCAACTTAAACATCATCATCAGCATAGAACTCGTAAAACGTTTTGCTAAACCCCAAGAAATCTCCATAAGAAAAACTCTCAGAACCCTGACAGACCCTACACCCTACAATGTCAGGCAATATCTCAATCAAGTTAGTGACCTTATAGAAGGATGTCCGCCCAAAGACTAGTGAGTCATTGGTTCAAATCCACTGTTACCGAAGACCAGGCACGTG
>NC_050523.1:18498059-18523120 GCF_002922805.2 Oryzias melastigma | reverse complement strand
TGTCTCTGCACGGCCCTGCCGAAGACTCTAAGCATTAAGAAGTTGGATTGGTAAGTCAACCACCCAAATGATTCATGGGTGTGACTGTGTCTACAGCTCACTCCTCCCCCAAGGAGTGCTAAATTGTAGCTTTATAAAAGGCTTGTAGATTGACAAGAATAAAAAATAGTGAAATGTACAGTAAACCATTTCAAATAATGCAGACTTAGAGGGCACTTTCCTACCTTGTTCAAGCCCAAAGCGCTTTACAGTCCCGTTCACCCATCCACACTCATTCACACACAGATGGCAGCTCCAATGACACACATGGCGCCAACCTAGTACCACCAGGAGCAATGTGGGATTCAGTATCATGCCCAAGGACATTATAATAAATGGGTGAGCAAGGTGGAAACTGATACCCTCCGATCAAAGGTTGACCACTCAATCACTACACTACTTTCAGAACAGTCCTAAATTCCAAAAGACGACAAGATTCGTTTTGGTAAGAGTCTGTGGGTACCTTTGTCTCACTCAGTACAGAACTGGTGCATTTGCTATAACCAGTAAAACGTGACGTATTTTTTTTTATTTAAAGAAAAATTTCTCATAATTATCAATGCCAGTATTATTTAACCCCAAACATACAAAACACATTTTATTATTAACTCCAAAAGATTAATGGATATTCAAGTAAGGACCATTATTTTTGTTTGATTTGCATGAATCTTGGCTAGTCAGGAAATGATTACATAACCTAATAATATGTCCAAAAGAAAAAAAAATGGTTCAGTCAACGCAAAATAATTTGAAAAACTACAAACTTTGTAGAAACTGCAAACAGAAAACACCATCAAGTGGGGGTCTATTTTCAAAGAAACAAAGGAAACAGCCACTGTCAGTAGCTAAATGCTACACACAGAATGAATAGTTAGAAAAACAATATTTGAAAGGTCTCTAGGAACTGGTGAGTTATTCTTGTTTGAAGAGATGAGACGAAGAAAATGCACTCCTCTAGACTTCCATTCCCATCTTAGACTGCTTTTATTTCCTCACCTCTTCTTCCAGCCCGAACCACACCAGCTTCCAATTTGTAGCCTTTGTGTACTTAAACAGTACAGAATCACAGCCCCCGTTGCCATGCTCTGATCAGAGCCTTGCTTGAACATCTGTCAGAGGATGTTTTCTCAAGCAGTAAGTATGTTCAGGGAAATATTTTTCTAGTTTTCCCTTACCTTTCTTCTGTGTGGAGCATAAACATCGGCATTGCAAAGTGGGGATGGGAGAGGAAAAGCAGGGATAGCACCAAATTCTATAGGACCATGTGGATGAGGGGAAAGAAAGGTGAGGAATTCTACTGAGAAGGATGGTAAGCAAGAGAAGAAAGATCGAGGTTTTAAAGGTAAAAAGGGAAAAAGGACAAAACAGCTAAAGTTCAGAAGCAGCTAGTGCAGAAAGACTAAGCACAGACACAAACCTCACAGTCATCCTCTGTCCAGACTTTCCTTTTTCAATTACAAGGATATTAACTCTGGAAAACTGCGTGTTTGCTGTTTTTAACATTCTTTTGGTAAGTTTAAAATTGAATTTCTGAGTATTTCTTTAATCAAATCATTGTGAATCAGGAGCACATGAAAAATTTATATTTTAAAAAAATTGTAGGTGAGACATAGAAAGACAAGATAGACAAGCTTCGTGCTCCGCTCCATTCTGATGCATCGTAGACGACTAGATTCATGTATGACTATGTTTTCCTCATCTGAGCTGGTATCTGGCTCAAAATTCTACGGCTGGAGAGCTTCGATGGTGCTCAACGTTTATGTTTCACCAGTAATGTTCGGTTGGGGTTGTGAGGGGCTGTAAGCTAGCAAGATAGCGTGTAAACAGATGGATGACCTATTTTCCGCACTATAGGGCACACTTTTTTTTTTTAATAATGACAGTGACCCTACTTTTATATGGATTAATTCTGGTTGTTCTTACTGATGTTAAAGCAATTTTGAGAGGTATACGTTGCTCTCTCAAAATGTTTGGTTGGAAATGATTGCGAATATTCTAACGCGGCTAATGTGTAGCAGAGTCAGACTGTGTTTTTTTTGGGTTTTTTTGCAAGATAGTAACAAGGTTAGGAGTTAATGTAGTCACAGTGAGATTTGTTTTAGGGGTATTAATCTGTTTTTCTACATGTTGCAAACAAGACTGAGAGTAATGCTAAGAGAAAATGCTAACACGGCTAACGTATAGCTGTGTTGGATTGCATTTATTTATGTATACTCACAAAGTTGAGCACTAGCATAGCCACATTAACGCTTGCTTTAGTGGCATCGGTGTGTTTTTCTACAGGTTGCAAACAAAACTGGGAATTAAGTTTTGTGAATACGCTAAAGTAGCTAACGTGTAGCGGTGTTGGATTGTGCTTTTTTGTGTATAGTCACAAAGCTGGAAGTTAGCATAGTCATATTGATATTTTCTTTAGTGGTATCAGTCGGTTTTTCTGTGTTGTAAACAAGGTTGGGAGTTACAGGTAACAAGAATACGCTAACATGGATAAAGTGGCTAACTTGTAGCATATTACAACAAACAACTTCTAGAATCCCTCTGAACCATCCTAATAAAGTCCGATGCAGTCTGACTCTTTATTCTCGCTTAAAGCATCTTTTAAAAGTACGGTGCATAACTTTGGAAATAGACCATTCATTGAAAATGTGCTTTATAGTGAGAGAAATAAAGTACGTTCACACAGTCCTGGCTTTTGTTAGTCTAAAACCCAAACTATGAGTTTAAGCACTTTTGTTCTGGTGTGAACTGTGTGCAACTGTATTGCCTGGTCCTTCTAGTGGATCAGAAAAAAAAAACCCTGCCGCCAGAGTCTTCAGTCAACTTCCATGTTCTAGTCAATCCGCCTGGCCATTCATTTAGTGTCTCCGTCTGTATTTTTAAATCATGTTTTTACTTTCTGTCTATTAATCTTCATGAACCATCTGCCAGGGTTCTCTAATCTGGTTTTCTGCCTGTCTGTTTGGCGGCTACCCCCCCACCCTCCACCCCAAGCACCACCACCACTCAGTATTCTTTCTTTCTTTCTGTCACTCTGTCAATTCGCAAACCCTCCTCTTCTTCTCCCGCCAACCCTCCCATCAATCCCTCCTACCACTCCACCACCAACTAGGCATGAAAACGGTGCTCCATTAGGAGTGCCTGGACTAAGCCCAGTCTGACACACACTGCTTTGATCAGCCGTGAGCGGGGCTAAACACCCCACTAAACTCCCAGTCCAAGGAGGAGGGGGGCAACAAATGCCGGAAGAGTTTGAGAGAAAGAGAAAAGACAGAAAAGCGGACTTCGTTTCCCCAAACTCGCGTCCACGTTTGCCTTCAGTCGTATATTTTATTACATCTTACATCTTTTTTTTTTACCACCTTGTCTTCTCTACGTTTTACTTTCATCACTTTATTTCCCCATAAAACCCCAGGCAGGTACATCAGCCTCTTAATGCATCACTATCAGCTGCAACACTTATAGAAAATGGGAAATCTGTGCAAAATATGTTGGAAAATAATTCCATTGACAGCAAATAAAAAAAAAGCTTTCAATATTCAAATAATGTACAACAAACCAGCAACAAAAAGACAGACAAAAAAACTTTTCTTTTTCTCCCTAGGAATAGAAAGAAGAGGGATTTCCGCTTAGTGCTAATCAATCAGGCTGTGATAATGGCTCCCATGCTTAGCTGTCGACTGGAAGGGTCAAGGCATCTCGTGACCCAGCGCCCAGAGCCCAGGGGCCAAAGATTCTCTCAGAATAGCACCCCGGGACGGACTCCCTGGGCTAATTGTCCAAGCCAGTGTCAGCCTTTTCAATGCCCCAGCCCTAACCCTCCCCTCTTTCCACTTTCTCTGTCATTCCTCTTTCTCCCTCCCCTGCCGTCCACCTTACAAACTCCGCGATCCCCTCTGCCGCTACGCGAAGAAGCAGTTTAAGCTTCGGCAACAAATGGAACGACTTAAGGGTCAAAGTTAGTGTTTCAATGACTGAGAACTAACTGCAGCAGCAACAGGACGAGGAATAAGGAGAGGAGGATGGAGCCGAACACAGTTGGATAAAAGTGATAAGGACACTACTGCCTTTCCACACATGCATCACTCATATCACTGGGGTGCAGTGACGGGTCTATCCACCGCCATCTGCATATCAATGGGATTCCTGTAATCACAGTGAAAGCGGCGTGTGTCTCAAGGAATCTGTGAAGCATCAGTATGACTGACCGCTACATGGCAGCGTGTTTGCAAAAAGACAGGAAATGCAGGACAGATTTGCAGAAAAGTGCATGAGTCTAAAGCAAACACTTCTCCAGCTTAGTGCAGCGGCATTCCTCCCATTCCATGTGCAAGCTAATTAACATCATTACATCCCAAGAAACAGACTGATGAAGAGACACTCCACTGTTGCACTAGATCCAAATCTCTGCTCTCCTCTGTCACCTTTTCTCTTCCATTTAACTCTTTTTTTTCTTTCTTTCTCTTAGTCCCTGTCAGTCGGATAGCGCTGGAAAAAAAAAAAACAGCAAACTCCAAAAGCTGCAAATGCAAAACATGTCAAGCAACATCAGTTACTCACTGGGAATGTCTTTCTTTTCTCTGTTTTTCTTTTTTTTTCTCCTGATCTGTCACTCCTTATCCTCTTCTCAGCTGTAGATCAGGAGTGTGTCTACCCCCAACGTGTGTGCTGTGTCAGTCCGGTAGAGGAAAGTTGCCGTGCACGAGCATGTGTGAGTGTGTGTGAACGGAGAGAAAGACAGAAAGAAGGGAAAGTGTGTGTCTGTCTCTGTGTCTTGCACTGCTCTGAATGAGCGGAGTCGAGGCTGTTTTAAACAGGCTGCTCTCCCCATGTGACCAGCCCAGCCACAGGCAGGAATACGTTACTGAGACGCTCACACTCTCTGTCTGTGTCTCTCTACCCCTCTCTCACTCTCCCTCCTAATGCACACCATGTCCACAGTGCACCCCCTAGCCACCGCTCAGGGTAGTGGAAAGAGCATCCCTCACACACACACACATGCACACACAAGTGAACACAATACAAACAATTCATTCAACTATTAATACTATGTTTTTGTGTGTGTGTGTGTAATTTTGACTTTTCCATTTCTGTCTTGATGGCGTTTCACACCTGGAAGCACTGACCTTTTCAGTGGTGAAATCCTTTTAAAACTGACCTTCTGTTTCAAGGCAGATACAGTTGCATAACTGCTATTAGACTTTATGGAACAACAATGAAAAACAGCACAGAGGAAGTGAAATGCTCTTCATGACGGTGTATTTTCAAAGAGCCCCCTCAGGGGAAAATGTCAGATTCATGACATTCTTTATGGTGACAATTTCATCTGAGAGTAAGCCTAACTGTGTTTTGGGGGAAAACATGAGTAATAAAGAAGTGTTGTTACCATTCAAATGTATATGATAGTCCCACATAGGAAGTATCCGCTGGTTCCATTGACATCTTCCCCAAAATCTTTTACTTAGTCATTCTATTTGTCGGAATATAATTCCCGCTCGATACCTTTTTAAACATTTTCTTGATAATCCTCATATTCTTTATATTTTTTTCTGTATTTCAAGTTATTTAAGTTATAAACAGACCAATCAGATATATCATCCATATGTATATATTTAGTTGTTGGTATCATTTAATTTTAGGAACATATTCTCACTCCCAACTCGTCACGTATTGACGTTAAGTTAGGGACCCCTCCACATCACTTTTTGATGCTTTGGGTGTCCCCAACTTGTCGCTTTTTGACATGCTGGCGGTTCATAAAATCAAGGGTCTGTCTCGGGAAGCACCTGGTTACGGTACCCTAACCCGGCACCAGATGTGGTGCTAGGCGCAATACTGGATCAAAACTGGCACCAGATATGGTACCTGACGCAAACTGGGCCCGGGCTTGATCTGGTACCAGTGTGCTCTGTGTCCCGGTGCTGGACCAATTCCTGTTTGTGGCCCGGAAGTTGTGGACCCATGATTTAGTGGGAACAGCCAGCACATCAAAAAATTACGAGTAGGGGACATCCAAAAAGTGGTCTTTAACCAAATGCCAATATGTGATGAGTTGGGAGTAAGAATGTGTTGGGTTTATATCTATGACCAGGAAACTTAAAACTATAAAATTATACCTTAACATAAGTTAAATAAAGAGAAGAAACCAGTGACTAAATATCCATTAATATCATGATACTTAAAAGCCATAATGGTTGGTAGTTTAACAGGAGATGGAACATCACATAAAAGTTTCACCTGCAAGTCAAGAAACAGATTTAAAAGTTTCAACATTAAGCTTAGTGGAAAAACTATGAATCTGTAAAACAAACTTCAGTCATTTATCCAGAGGCCAAGTGTGAGTGGGTGTAACATGGAGGTTTGCTTCATGCCAGTACTTTAGGTAGGGTCATTAGTTTTGTCTTCATCTCCATTCTTTCCGTTCATTGTTTCAGGTCTTTGATTGTTTAAGGTGGAGCACCTGGTTGAGTCTGGCGGCTGTATCCCATTGGCTGTCAGCTTCAGAACAACAGGATAGCAGCTGAGGAGCAGATGCTATACATCCAGCAGATGACAGCTGGCAGTAAGGAGTTTGTACTGTCTGGTTGTGGGCAAGGTAGGCTGGGGTGCCTTTTAAGTTTCTTAAAGCAAATACAATGATACATACTAAAAATATATCACATTTCTACCTTGCTCTAAGTCCCAAAGCGCTTTAGTGCTATTGTCCCATTCACCCAAGCACACACATTCACACAATGATGGCAGCTCAACTGCTTTACACTGGTGCCAACCTATAACAACCAGGAGCAAAATGGGGTTCAATGTTTTGCCCAAAGACACTTTGACACTTGGGTGGGAACAATATCAGAGGTCGACTGCTCTACCTCTGCACCACAGTCGTCGATCTTATAGGGAGCTTCTTGTATCTTGTGTATTCCTTAAATGATCTGATGATGTTGTCACATATTACATTTCTTTGAGGTACTTGTTTTTACCTTTTTGAAACAGTTCTTGGTTCTTTTAGTACCCCTTGTTTAATAGTTGTAAATACAAAATAATTCAAAGGCACTAGGGTTTTGTTGGAATCTAATGATCTTCCTTTATTACATCTATGATTTACTAGGTCCTGGACATGGCATTAAAAAAACATAACAAAAACGATTGTTCCCTCAAAACAAAACAAAAAAAAGTGGGGTTTTTTTGTGCTCATAAATTAACATTTTGTGGGCACAAATTAGCCTTCTGTGGACACAAATGTGCATTTTGTGGACACATGAGTATTTTGTGGGCAAAAACTAGAATTTTGTGGGCACAAAAGATTAAAACGTTGAAGTCAAATTAGCATTTTGTGGGCACAAATGTTAATTTTGTGAACACGTGCATTTTGTGTGCAAACATGAGCATTTTGTGGGAACAAATTAGCAAATTAATATTTTGTGGGCAAAAATGAGCGCAAACTAACATTTTGTCGGCACAAATTAACATCTCGTGGGCACAAATTAGCATTTTGTGGGTAACATTTAAAATGTCATAGCCATAAATTAGTAATAGGAATTGATTATACTAAAACACATACAAACACACACATATATATACTGTATATACATAGTTTCCACAAATTAACTAATTTGTGGCTACAAATTACCATTTTCATTATACAAATTGCCATTTTATGCACACACATTAGCATTTTCAGCACATGTGTTAGCATTTTTAGCACAAAAAGTATCATTTTCAGCATTCAAATTAGCATTTTCAGAACACAAATAATTTTCAGCAGACACATTGGCATTTTCAGTACACATATTAACACTTTCAGTACACAAATTAGCATTTTCCGTACACAAATTAGCATTTTCAGCACAAAAATTAGCAGTGCCAAGGCACAAATTAATATGTTGTGATCAAAAATTCGTAGTAGGAATTGTTGATTCTAAAAAAACTAATGCTAATTTGTGGCAACAGAATACCTATAGTATTCGTCCCACAAAATACTAAATGATGGCCATAATAGTAATTTGTACTCAGAAAACACTAATTAGTGGCCACAAATTGTTCATTTGATGGAACTTTTTTTCTCCGTATGTCATATCCATGGCTCCTTAATGGTAAACACTACTTCTTGCTCCAAACGTTGTGGAAGGTGTCATGTAAAATGCTGCCAGACTTAAAGTTCTTACTGGTGTAAGTAGGTCATGTAGTCTCTTCTGATACATTTCTAAACACCAGGTTGACATCTGTGTGTTATATTTAGCACTGTAAAGTGGGATGAATAGTAGTTTTATTGTTACAGTATATCGCTAATGCAATTAAAATCATTTGGAGAAGTGCCAGGAAAGACCTTCAGTTTTGTTTGAAGGTAAGTTATATCTTCAGGTGTACAATGATGATGACCTGTATGCTTCACCATGTGACATCCCTCTAGTGCTTTGAATAAAAAAAGTGAGGCCTCAAGGACGTAGTGAAGAGCAGCTTAAAGAGAGTGTAGTAATACAGAGATGTGGTGGTTTGACTCAGTATGAGTTCAAGTGAAGACATTGATTCTGTCTGTCTGCCTTCACTGAAGAGAAATGACTGCTTCCTTCTACTTTACATTTGAAGGCAAAAATATTAATAAAACCTTTTCAAATATACTCAAATGTCATAAAAAATATTCATAACATTTCTTTTTCTTTAACTTTTGGTATAAAATAAATAATTACCGTAAGAACGGGATCTACTTAAGGTTTGTAGGTTTTGTGGAAAGTTTATAGCATTTGGTTTGGTTGGGGCTGGTCACACTCAGTCCAGTTCTCATATTCAGTCAGTGGTAGAGCCACTACATTACAGTGTTTGAAAAACAGAAGGGACACGCTGGATAAATGTGCTGGAAAATGCATGCAATCTTGGAGCTTTTGGAGAACTTTAGGACTGATTTGGAATGGGTCATGGTTGTTGAAGATCCTGTTTCATTTGTTCTTGCAGCACTGTAGTCTTTTAGCTTCTCTGTAGCATTGATTTAATGTGAGAAAACAATGACAAGTTCAAAATTCTCATTTAAAAACTGCTTTTTGTCCTAACTCATTCAATTTTATTTGATCATTTGCATATCCTAAAAACACATAGCACACACAAACAGTGTGTGCTATGTGCTCTCGATATTACTGAACTTAGCAAATGAAGAATGGTACGGTATATTTATCACCAGTTTCCCTTGGGATCAATTAGTATCTATCTATCCATCCATCCATAGATGGTGGTTATAGGTTGGTGAGTTAGGGACTTTGACGATCTAGTCTTGGTCCCTAACCTTAGATGATCCTAGTCCCATGCACATGAATTTAAAATCAAAGACTGTTGATAACTTTTGAAAGTTTTTAACATTTTCAACAGAATTTACTTTGCAACCCATGTAAAAAAATTGACAATACTGAAAAAACAATCAATTTTTTCATACGTCAAAATACCTACATCATTTTGTATTAATTTATTCTGATGTCTGACAGATTATGGTAAATAAGAATAACGTTCTTGACTCAGGTTCAACCTGTCTTTAGATTATCTTTACTTTTTTGAGGATGTATATTGAGTGTCAACTTCAACTCTTAAGACAACTTCAAGGCTAAAACACTAGGAGTTGATGGACAGACTTAAAACTCAAAGGGTCTCTGAGACGGTTATTAAAATCTTTGTATTGATTTTTCTGGGTCTATGAGACGGTTGACAAAAGATCCATTGGAGAAAGATTTTTCAAAGTACTGTTGAGAATGGCTTCATAAACAACAGCTAGTAAAGAGTAAAGATGTTCAAAAATCATCTACATTATGACATTGAATTAAAGCACTGATATGTACTAATCAAAAGTTAAGACACTAAAACTAAAATAATTACGGCTTGCTATTGAAATGCCTGAACATTTTTACGTTTTGCACACTTTTTCTAAACTATTTTTGATTTCTATAAATTAATGGTGTAACGGTTCATATTAACAACAATTTTATTCATATCACAGTTTGTAGTCAACAATCCGATTTAATTCAATTCACTGACCTAAAAGTAATCCAAAAGTAATCAACCAGTTTGACTCAGAGATAAATACCTGGTACTCAACGATGTTGCCCTTGAAACTTCTCAGCAAGTTTGATTACTTTTGTGAAAGTATTTTCACAACAAGTTTGAAGGATCCCTCTTGACTTTATTGTTTTTTATCAGAACTTATATCACACCTTAGAGATGCTTATGAGTCAAAAAAAAATGTTTTGTCATTTACAATACTCTCAGACCAAAGTCTTAGCAAGGACGTGTTTATTTTTTGCAGACATTCCACGTGACTCAGGCAACATTAGATGGTGAGTGAGAGTGAAGCCCCTGATCTCCGTGGTCATCCCAAATGTCATGAGGCTGGGCTTTAATGGATCAGTCTTTTCATCTTCTTTTTAGGGCTGTGTTGAGGGAGTGACCAAGTCAGCACTGGAAGCAAAAATACCAAAGCTTTTATCACAACAGTCAGCGAGAGCTACACCGAGGGACGTCTTCTTTTTTTTCTTTTCTTCTATTGATCTATGAAAATAACCTGTTACTTGCTGTGAAGTATTGACCCTGACGTCTACAGGAATAGTTTCTGATAGGAATTATTGATTGTTCCAAGGATATTTTCATCTCTTTTGAGGGTATTAGGGCTCAGACGTCTGAATGAGTCCGTTGTTTTCCTAATTGAGCCTGTAAAAATCTTTGGGAAGAGAAATTTGAAAGCACTGCAAGGGATAAGTGACCATGTCGGTGTTCCAAGACATGTTTATTGGACAACATTCTAACTTACAAAGCGTGTTTTTTTAACATAAAAAACAAAAAAAACAAAAAGAGCTACATTCACAACAGTTATGTGATGTGCATTCAAGAACAAGCTAAATATGGGTTCATGGTTTATGTTATGTTTTCTGACATGTTTCAGTTAATTAGTTTAGGTTTCTGCCACCAAGCCTGGTCTCCTGCCTTTGGGTCCTCCACCAGCACCTCTTCATGACAGTCTGATCTGGTCATTGGCCATACATTTCTACATAAAGCCCGGATATGGTTGTAGAAACTTGTATAACTACATGTGAACATTGAATCTTGATACCTGAATTCACATAGACTTTTTATTGGAAGTGGACACCTGAACGCACAGTCTGAGGCTGTTTCAAATGTAGCTCAATGGTTCAAGGAGGCTTCAAAGATATTAAAATGCAATTAGCATGTGTTGCTTGTAACTGGAGAACCACATTTTGAGCTGTTTTCTTGTCACAAAATTTTAAGAAATAAAAACATTATTTTGAATTAACTATGCCCATTTAATCTCAAATGCACTCAGAACAGCTTGTTTCTGCTTTGAAAGCATAGTTTTTGAAGTGTCCCAACAATTTTTAGAGAGTAATAAGGCTGAAAAAGAAAGCAGCCAGTGTGCATAAAAACATTCAGGTTTTGCTTTGACAAGAGGGACTTCAGCCAACATATTTAGCTAATGCACTGCAAATCCCACTGGGCAATTTTTAAGAGCTCCAAAAGCAGAGATTTAAGAAAAAGGGGACAAGAAAGCAAAAGTCTGCATAGAACACATAATTGATCAGAGAATAAAATTAATATTGAGTGGAGCTGTGAGGCTATTTTCACACCAGGCATGTGACATCCCTAACCCTTGGTGTTCACACTGGACAAGAAGGGAGGGGCTTCTCCTTTTTTGTTTCTACTGGTTTCTAAGACACACCAAAAAAACCCCTAAGATTTACTTAAGAAAATCCTCGCAACAATTTGCACTAACAATTTCTAATTAAATTTTACTACATTTATGAATAAAAAAACTACCAACAACAATCTAGTAAAATTAACTTACATCCACAAGTAAGATTATGATCCAATCGTAAGTAAATAAAAAAGCTTAAATTTGTCTAATACAATTTACATAATATTAATGAATGCTCCAAAAGTGAATAAAACAAGTTAAAAAGTAGATCTTACTAATAAAAAATATACATTTTTGGTCATACATTAAAAATAGGTAAACTTTCTATTCTTTACTATAAAAATTGCATTATCTTTGAATTATTATGTAGATCAGGCATGTCAAACATACGGCCCGCGGGCCGGACCCGGCCCCTTGGATGATTTCATCCGGCCCGTCATAAATTTCTGAGTATGTCAAAAAAAGAAGCGAGTCACTAACTCATTTCTATCAAAAGTTATGATTTTTTAAAATAAATACAAACCAAATGCTCCCTCTGGCCGCTAGAGGGCAGTAAATGTGTTAAAGAGCTCACGTCCAGCATGCGGCACTGACACGAGTTAGTACCAGGAAATAAACATTCGCAACGTGATGTGTCCAACTAGAAATAAACCGGCAAGCTTGCTTCACCATTCACCACTACTACTAAACAAGTCACCGGTCATAGCTCCCACTTGAGTTTGTTTAGTGTGGTGAGTTGGTTCAGGTGTAAAACTGCATTCACTCAACTGTTAAAATAAACCAGCTGTTAACACATTCAATGCCAAACATGAAAATCATTTTTTTCTCCATTGTTTGTGAATAAATGTGTTGTGCTTAGAAAAGATCCCTTGTCATCCGTGATTATACTATGTAGGGTAGGCTACAAATGTGGCTGAATGATAAAGCATAGTACTGAAAAACAAAGTAGTATAGTTGGAGTTGACATTCTTTTACTGATTCGGCCCACCTGAGAACAGAAAGTCTGGATCCGGCCCCAGAGCCAAACTGAGTTTGACATGCCTGATGTAGATGTTATGAAGAATAATTAAGTACATATTATTGAAAAAAAAAGTTAGTTTTTTCAGTGCATGTCCGCCACCTACAGTTGGAAGAGTGTGGGTGCGAAATGTCTAAGTGGTGCAAAACTCATGATTCTCGCTCCAGTCTCTTACTTTGAGAGCCCTATTACAATATTTGAAAGACTTGGTGTTATAGAATTATGGCTGGGCACAAGCTGCAATTCCTAATTTCTCCTCCATGAACAATTTTCAAACAGTTGGCATTTCCATGAACTTAAAGGGTCACCATCCATGCGTCACTACCAAATCTGAGTCCCTGATTGGTCAGTGTTCGACCTGGTTTGACTTCCAACGCTCATTAAGCGACTGAGCTTTTTATACGTCGAGCTAAAAGGCGGTCTTAAAAATGTACATAGGTATGAACAAACGCAAGAGTTTTAACCGCGCCTTAACATAGACTTTACATTGGAAAGAGCCGCTTGAATGGGCATGTCTGAAAGTAGCTTAATTTAGACCTATGCTAACAAGAATCCACAAAAATTGGAAAATTGTCCCATCACTGGGCTGCTGGAGCCTAACCCGAAGTGTGCTTCTATAAGAATCAAGCTATACAAATGAACCTGATTTCCGTTGCCTCACCAACTGAACTCCAAGTTTTTATTTACTTCATCTGGAATCTGTTTAAAACAGTTTGGACTTCATGTATGTATTTCATTGTGACCTACTTTATTACTCAAAAGAAGCATGCTTGTCACCATTTTGTTCCTCCTTGTTTTGTTTATTGAAGTTTAATGGTTAACCAAGCTACTGTTTCCAAATGTATTTTTAATGCGGAGCCTGAATCTAAAAGGGTGTTTTTAAATGAGTGTTCTGGCTTTATTCAGGTGGATAATTCATTATGGTGAGTTCTGAAAAGACCTGCTGAAAGGCAAAGTAGTAGTAGGGGTTATAGCTTTACTTGGAGACAGAATATTTTAAATGAAGTTGGAAGGAAATAATAAGAAAACGGAAGCACAATTTGATCTAATCTGCAGTTCTAAGTCATTTAAACAATGCAATCTGTGCTGTTTATGAATAGGGGGATTTTTTTTCGGATAACACGTTTCTTTAGTTTTCTTAGCCAAACCCTGTCATTTAAACAGAATATTTTTTAAGGGACAAAAGGATTCATTGGTGAAGTTGCGTACTTAATATCCTAATCAGCTATACACCAATCAATACCTTTAATATGTGCTTAAGTCCATGATCTAAAGCTATGTATACACTGGGCATGTGTGGCGCAGAGAATATGCTAAACACACTTTTAGCATTTTGTGTTAACATCGACCTGAGTGCCTACAGCAGAATAAAGCTATGGTTACATATACCAAAATGCCACCGTGTGGCAACCTAAATGCCAGTTTTTCAGCAAATTACTTTATCTTACCCAGCTCTATTGTAATATATGAAAGACTTGGGGTCATAGAATTCTGTCCGGGCACTAACCGCAATTATTGTTTTTTTCTCACTGATATTTTTTACAAGTTAAAGGGGGCATAATCCATATGACACTACCAAACCTGAGTCCCTGATTGGTCAAACTTCAAATGGTTTGACTTTCAGCACATGTTCAGTCGCCATGTGTTTTGTATATGGGACTGAAAATGCACTTAAAACTTGTGCTATGACGCGTGAACATGAGAGTTTTAAATGGAGAAGCCTGATTTTCATGGAGTTGATATAAAAATAAACATCTTGATAAAAATGTGTATTACACCATTTGGAGAGGTGGTTGCACATCAGCACAAGACTGCTTTTCTCTACTGTAGAATCTGCTTAAATTACATTATTTGCGTAAACGATTGAAGAGTTATGGCACTGGAAAGAATGTGGACACTAAAACTAAAGCTCAGACATTAAAGAGTTACTATATCTACTCAGACCTATATCTATTCAGACATCCATCCATTTTCTTAACCTGTTATATCGGCTCATTACAAATAAACAGTTACAATAAAAAGTTTGTACGTGAAAACTATGGAAACATTTCTCTATTCCAAAACCCAAATACAAGAGAAATGCATCCCCCAGGTTCGACTAGTTACTTTAACAAAGATGAAGAGATAACTGCGTTAGAAGAAAATTGATAGAACATAAAATTAACCCCTCAGTGCAAGATCAGCAGTAATGAGTCAAAGATACATTTGTTAGTCAATCTATGTTCCTGTCTCACTCCCCCACGACAATTAGCTCTGGGTTGTGGATAACTGGATGACATGCTGGAAACAGATGGCAGTTTACAGTAGATGGGAAACAGGGTTCAATGCTCAGTCATTCAAGAGAAGACCAGAAAAAAATAGTACAAGGGAGCCAGTTAAGGTGGTTAGGACATTTGGCCAGAAAAAAAAAAAAAAAAACCTTCCTGGTAAGATGGAACAAACCAAGTCAAATCAGAGGGAGACTCTGTTGCAGATCTTTAACATATATATTAAAAAAATCCATCTCTCATTGGTTTGTCTTCTCAGAAGACATGAAGAAAAAGTCTACCCTTTTTTTTTTTGTGGTATTTGAGTTTCCAAGCCCAGAAGATGAGTCAGCAAAAGGTAAAGAGTGTGCAAAGAAAATGTCATTTATTTATACAATTTCTATGGTTTTTGAGAAATGTCAGACAAAAAACTTGTATTTATATTTTTCTTTCAGTTGACGTTATGAGGACTTTACTGATGGTGAACAGTGCAGTACGCTTCGTGTTTATTGTCAGATCTGGGGGTGTTATCTGAGGTCAGATGATAGATCCCTTCTTCCTTAAAGCAAGTGTGCACCTCGGCGCCCAGAACACTAAATCCCAGAAACACAGACAGCTGCATGCTCGACATCCTCCATCAGTGTGTGACGGAGCAGGGATGCTCAGGTGCCGGACAGAAATACACAACTACTCATCAGAAATAAAGAAAGCCTTAGTCACGGATATCCTTAGGGGAGGATTCAAGCTATCCGAAGAGGGAAATGGTGAAAATGTGTCCGTGCACGTAGATTGACAAATTAAGAACGTACAACCCAAAATCTACTGCACCTGTCTGACTAAGGCTTAAACTGCACACTTACACACACACTCATTCACCTCCACTGTATAATCCATAACACCTCCAACACTCACCCATCTACTTCAATAGTGTGTCAGAGAATGCACACCTGCATCCTCATGCTTACACTCTCACTAAATGGAATCACACAAAATGTCATTTTTTAATTATGCATGCTTACTTTTGTTGTTGTTGTATAATCAGCTTTAGCCTCTATTGATATTCGTTTAGTGAAACAAAAAAACAAATGTGATTTAGATAGTTTAATGTAGAACATGTATTTCACAATAAAAGAACTAGCTTTGCGGAGCAGTAATTAAAATGTGATTGTTCTTGACAGAATACAAACAAAGTGATATTTGTAGTCAGTGTTGTAAAGCATCTAAAGAGGATATCTCGCCTGACACTTTCCACTCCGGGAGTGTGCAGTTCTCGAATGAAACAAAAGGTTAATTTTATCATGTTGCCCTCTCCCTTCACATTCAGACAGCATCTGGTCATTCCACATGTCAGCATGTGATGTCCTGATAAAGAAAAGAGAGGAGAGGGCACTCATGCTGAGGGGGTGTTGGGTTCACAGCAGAGGAGTTCACCAAAGTTCACAAAAAAGTCTTTTAATCATCAGTATGACTAAATAAACTATGACTTCCATACAAACACTATCTGTGGTAGGAATGATGTGATGTGTCTTTTTACTTCATGAAACTAACAACAAGAATGCCACAAGAATATGTTAAAAACACCAAAAACTCAATTTTCATTGGAGTGGATTTTAAAGCCATAAACTGGCATCAGAACTTTTTACTTAGATGTTACTTAAATGTGCTGTCTTTGATCTCTTCATTAAAGCCATGGTATTTCAGGGTGTTGCATTAACTATCAAATCAAATTCCCGTCTGACGATTTCCGCCTGTCCAAGTGTGAA
The DNA here is from genome assembly GCF_002922805.2 of Oryzias melastigma. Lineage (NCBI taxonomy): Eukaryota > Metazoa > Chordata > Actinopteri > Beloniformes > Adrianichthyidae > Oryzias > Oryzias melastigma. The sequence continues at coordinate 18,506,380 of NC_050523.1, read as the reverse complement.
ACTCCACTTCATCAGGAGACATCTTAGTTGGACTGAAAGATTGACAGGTTGTTCTTTGTCTTTCAACTACTAATTTTGATGCCCCCACAACAAATTATTCCTCTTCATCTTACTGACTTAAATCCACCACTTTTACATCGTCCATCACTACATCCATGAAACTTGTTTATTTTTGTCTTCTTCTTCTAGACCTCTTTCCAGGTTCCTCCAGTGTCAGAATCCTTTAACCAACTTAATCACTATACCCTCCTCTCAAAGTAGCCCAATAATCTCAGTCTGTTTCCCCGTATTTATCATTAAAACCTATACTCTGTGTTGTTCCTCTGATGGATTTATTCTTGATTTAATCCATCTTGGTCATTGCCAAAGAGAATCTTAGCATCTTCATCTCAACTACCTCCAAAGTTTCTAAACCAGCAACATGGCTCCTCTAACCAGTCCTCTACACCTTTTCTTCCATTCTTGTTGACACTTTAATTACACATCACACTTGAAACCTTCATCCACCCATCCCAGCCACCTTGAAAACCCCTCTTTATCCTTTTAACATATCCTCCATTGTACTTGATTGGAGTTCTTGATTTAAGCACTGATCTCACCATTTCACTTGAGTTCCTCTCATTGACACTAAAATGCTCTGACCTTTATTTCTTTAGATCTTCCTCCTAGTTCCTTACTCTAACTACAACTCACAACGTCATCTGCAAATATCATGGTCCAAAGATGGTCCTATGTAACCTTACCAGTCACTCTGTCCACCAACACATCAAACAAATTGATCCTTGGTGCAGTTCCCCCTTAACCTTTAACTTCTCTGTCACGCCCCATGGTCCCTGGTCCCCCGTTCCTGCCCCACTCTCCCCGGTTCCTGCCCCGCGCTCCACAGTCAGCGCTCCCAAAGTGGCTCTCTCTCTCCCCCGGCGTGAGGAGCGGGCGAGCCCCGCTGGTCCGGAAGGCTGTCCGACTGCAACCATAGAACCACACGCTGACACAGGACAAAAACGTTAATATTGGATTGATATTTTACCCACTGATCAGGTTACTAAAAACGTCCCGTGCCCAAAGCTGATTTCCTGATTGACTGATGAGACGCAGAGACCTGTCGAACTTCAAGCATTTACATTTTGGCGCCCAATTCGCCCCTCGCCGCTCAAAGGGAGCTGCTGGCAGATCTTTGCGCCGCGCCAGTCGCTCACTTTGCGCAGCAGGTCTTCAATTAGCCTCAGAGCGTGCCTGAACCAATGATTAACATTGGAGATGGCTGTCTCTGCCACGGAAATTGCGTTTATACCATGCACCATTATGCATCATTACAGGTCTAATATAGTCATGCACAACTTCAGTCTATTTCTCTGTCACTCCAGACTTCCTAATACAAAACCACACCTGTCATGATCTTACTATAGATCTACAAAAACACAATGCAGAAACATGTGGTTTTCTCTGCTCTTCTCCAGCAGCATATTCAAAGTAAGTATTACATCTATGTTTCTCTTTCTTGGCTTGAGACCAAACAGTAGCTCACAAAAGTTCACTTCTGACCTAAGTCTAGCTTCCACCCCCCTTTCCATAACTTCAAGGTGTGACTTGTCAGCTTTATTCCTCTGTACGTTCCACAACTTTGCACATCTCCCTTGTTCTTAAAAAAAGACGACGGTAAACTTCTACACTTCTCCTCAGGGATCCTCTCATTCTCCAAGATTTGGTAAACAGTCCAGTCAGAAGCTATACTGCCACCATATGCCATATTTCCATCACATCTTTCCCATCTTGGTTTTTTTTATCTTGTCTAAGAGTATAGAACAATCTACATCTTCTTTGTGTCTAAATCTGTCAAAAAATACCTTATCTGCCCTTTGATTATCACCACCTCCACTTTCTGCTAAATCTAACAACTACATTCCTCCCAGACTCCCATATCACTTTAGCTGTAGTTGTCCAGTCAGTACTGGTCTGGAAGAACCTCAGATTTCCCGAAATTTGTTTCAACTTCTCACTAAAAGCCACACTGTCCTTTTTTTACTGTGGTCCTCTGATCTGCCCTTGTCGTCTTCATCTTCCTCACCACCAAAGTCATTCTATACACCACCATCCTATGTTGTCTGGCTACACTCTTCCTTGACACAACTTTGCAGTCTAAATATTTTTTCACACCCTTTACAAGATGTAATCAACTTGTGTACCCCCCCCTTCACTTTTACACATCATCTCATGTTCATTTTTTTTCTAAATAAATCTGTTCACTACTGCTAATTTTTTTTGTATTGGCAAAGTCCATCACAACATGTCATTTTGCATTCTGGTTCTAAACACTTAACCATTATCCTGTCCTCTCCTCTGTTACTCTTACCCACACATCAACTGAAGTCTGATCCAATGACCAGTCTGTTTTAGGTTTACCCAGTATCCGCTTATATATTTTCCTCCAGAATGTTCCTTCTCCTTTAGCTCACATCTAACTAGGGGCCATGATAGGTGGCAACATTCAAAATCACATCTTCAACTTTCAGTTTCAGACTTATCACCCTATCTGACACTCTATTCAGAATCAAGATCATTCTTAGCAATCTCCTCTGTCAGGATCACTCCAACTCTGTCCCTCCATCCATCCACACAATGACTGAGTAGATTGAACCAGCTACTAATACATGAACCTTCCTCTTTTTTCATTTGATCTCATGTATTAACAGTATATCTACATTTCTTCTTTCTAACATGTTAAAAATCTGTGGTTTTCCTTGTCAAAATCCCAATATCTAAAGCTGCAGAAACACAGGAAGTGGTCTTTATTGTTTGTAGAATAACAAGCCCATAACTCAGTTCATATATTAGAAGTGTAGATATTGATCTAATCTCAACACACACGTTTAAATTAAAATAAGCAAAAAAAAATCATTTTCAGTCTTCTAAATACATTTGCCTAAAGTGATGTCACTTTTTCCAAAGACATGCTTCCTGTACATTTCCATCACTGGTGGAGGTTTAATCCCTTTGAGTCATAATGAGTTCTGACATGTTTTAATGGCCACATGCAGTGATGTTCTTAATCTGTAACCAGCTCAATCAACAGTGTGCATGTTAACTGGATTAAGAATACATTTTGAATACTGGCACCCAGTGCCTTTTTTAAGACCCTGCCTCAAGCAAAGTTTGATTCCAACCCAAATGCCATCAGCCAAGTCCATCACCAAGAGGATTTGCTGGCTGTCAAGTTTTCTCTATCCTAATGTAACAGAGCATCACATCATCATGTTTGAAATCAGCATGGTGCTGTTGCAGACGAACAGAAAACGGAAATGTGCATAAGAAAATTAACTGAAGTAGGCAGTGTAGTACTTTAGCTGAAAAATGACAGTTATTTTTACTGTTTGAAGGCACAACAAAGATTAAAAAAAAGGCTGAGAATGATGATTTTTTTGTTTGTTTTACATTTACTCTTTATTTTGATCCCAAATGACTTATGCTTACAGGAAAAAAAACATGTCTGTCAGGAATTTTCTTCTTCATTATTGTCATTTTAGAGTTAGTTACTTTGAAGAAAAAAGTCTCTTTAGGAATTTAACATTTTAAAATCATGTGATACATACCCTCAAACTTAAAAAATAAATAAATAAATAATAATAATAGTAATGGATTTTTCTACTCTTTTCCAGACGCTCGAAGTGCTTACGTGTATCATTATTCATTCACATTCAACCCAGCCCCATGCCCCGCTCTGGAGTCTGCCCACTACGTTGATCTCTGTCTGTCTGTTTTTTGTGTGTGTATGTGTTGTGTTTGTATGTTTATTTCCATCTCTACAGTCTGTTTAGATACAAAAATATTATCGCATTTGTCAATTGCGTGTTTTATTGTGAAAAATGTGTTATATTTAGAAAATAAACCAGATTTTCTCATGTATCTTGATGTAACTTCCTGTCAGAATTGGCACGGATCGCTCGCGACTCGCGCACAAAATAGACCAGACAGCGAAACAATCCGCTGCACGGCGCGAGGCTTCGACAGAGGACCGCGGTGTTCCCTATCAAGGGCGCCGAATGGAAGCGGCCGCTGTTCCGCGCCGCTTCCATGTCCAGTGTGAACCAGATGTTAAGGTTTACTTCAAAACACCTGTATGTTTTTTCTGAAGACTCCCTTCTGACAACATTCTGCCAAGACCACACCTTAAACTGCAAAACTAGAATGACATGAAATTTAAATTAAGTTCAGAATGGGAAGGGATGTTCTCAAACATAACTTTATGTTGTTGCTGTTATTAATAGTCTTTTGTTGGACATCACTGAGCTTTTTTCACTACTATTCTACATTTACAGTAGATTGAAAATAAACACAGGATCACAGTGGTTTGTGCCAGAAACCAGATTTTTGTCGTAATTTATCGGTTAAAACATCCCAACTTCTCTGCCTGTTATTACAAAGATACAAGGTAGGAGGTATGATTTTGTTCATTCAGAAGACCTGGACTCAGGAAAAAAAATGCTTATTTAAACCTTTGTAAAATTAACATACATATTCCCACCAAATATGTTTGATATTGAGTTAACAGAAGCAGCCATTTTGAAATAAGCAGGAAAAGCCCTCTACTTCCTCTAGTGGAGGGATGGTGAACTACAGGCCAGAAAACATTTTTATACAATGACTTTTTAAGGAAAGTTTTGATCATGCTAATAAGATAGGGGTCTCTGGGTATTAAATATGGTACAAATGGTTATATAGGGCTAACTGAAGCTAACTGAAGCTCACTTCATAGTTGGCGGGAATATATATATGATCCAGATTGGCCGTCTTAATGTGACCTTATTTCAGTATAAACACACTGTCAAACACAATTACTAAATAACTTTAAAATCTTTTGGTTTTTTTTAATATATTGCAGCTTTTTGCTGTTTTATTTATTCAATTTAAAAATAAATAAATAAAGTTATTCCATCCAAAACAAATGTAATATTTCATATCAGCTTTTGTTAAAAAAATTATTTTAGATGATTTTTTTTTTTTTTTTTTTTTATAAAAAGGTATGATTTTAGATGTATGCTTTATAAAGTGGGGAATAAAAAAAAATCTCACTGCCCTCATCACATTTAAAAGTAGGTAGGATTTAATCATTGAAGCATTAAATTACTAAAACATGTAAAAATATAACAGAAATATTGCAAACTTTTATTTTCGCAACTGCATTTCATTTTCACACCAAGTGACAAGTATTATTTTTAGCTCGAGAAGGGTTTAAATTTTAAGAGCAGAGACTTTTGAGAATTATTAATGAAATTGGTGGATTTTAAAGCAGAGAATCAACCTATGGAACATTCCCGTGTTCCATCTATGCATGAAACTTTACGATTGTGGAAAACCTGGAAGTGGCCACAAATAGGTGAGGTAGAGGTGTCACGTCTATAACTAATCCTGCTTGTCATCTAAGAGCAAAACAGTTTGTGTTCAAAAGTGAAACTGATTTGCATGCATGAAAGAGAAAGCTGATGCCAATCAGTAATTCCAAGAGAGTCCTCGGCTCTCTTTAATGCACCCACTCCAGTCACTGCTGTGAGACTTTAATTTCAGCAAGCACACACTCAGTTTATCAAGTGACTTTTTTGCCCAGTTACCTGGCTTAAATGCACAACATACTCTACAGATTTTTACAAGCTTCATTAAAGTGATTGAAAAATATGGCTGCACATCCTGTTTCTTCACTTATTTTAGCAGCTGCATAAATAGTGTGGAGTTTTTTTAAAGCAAGAAGTTCAAACCCTGGCCATGTTTTTTATTTGTGTGACTTGTCTTCTCTGGCTTCCTCCCACAGTTCAAAAACACGCTTTATAGATTAATTAGGGATTCTAAGTTGCCTCTTAGAAGTGAGTGTGAGAATGTGTGGTTTCTTGTTTGTATGTGGCTCAGTGATGAACCACCGACACGCCCATATTCATCTGATTCCCAGAGGCAAAGCAGGGTTGCGCCTGGTTAGTCCTTGGATGGAAGACCACCTGGGATTTTTGATTTGCAAATCCTAAGTCCAGTAATAGACAGAGGGTTGTGTCCGTTGAGACATTGCAGTCAATTCACGTTCAAGTTGTTGAAGACCCATTCCAATGAAAAAAAAAAGTATTTTTAGTGTATTTAGTGTAACTTATTTGGTGTTATAGTCTTTTGCATATGAGTGTACACATTTTCCTAAAGTATAAAGAAAAATAAGTTAAGCTCACAATTGAATTTCTCAGTATAACTTTTTTCAATTGGTTGTGAATCAGCGGCAGACGTAAAAATGATGTTGGAATAAGCTTGTAGTTATGACATGGAAGCTACAACTGGCAGGCCACAAGCTCCCTGGTCCACTCCATTCTGACGCATTCACATATAGACAACTAGATCCATCGTTTTTTTTTTTTTGTTTGTTTTTTTTTTTCAGGTCAGAGGTTAAAACTAAAGGGTTGGATAGCTCCAATATTGCTTGCGATTTTTGTTGCACTGTAATGTTAGTGTAGCGAAGTAAGGTAAAAAAATGCTATTTTATTCATATAGCCCAATATCACAAAACAATTGCCTTGTGGGGCTTCATACTGGTAATTGTCCAGAAAGTCGGTCATAAAATATAAACAATAGCTGAGTACTAAACTAAACTAAACTAAATGCTTATCTCTCCCCCTTGACCCTCCTTCTCAGAAAGGAAAAAACTCCTAAAAAAATGATTCTGGAAAAAATAAGAAACCCCAGGGATGTCCACAGGAAGGAGGGATCCTCCCTTAGTACGGGCAGACTATTAAAGAATAATTAGCTTATCTAACTACACATTTGAAAAGTGTTCATCCAGATAGAACTGGGGGACAGGTAGGGGTGAGGTCCACAACCAGGACGACCAGACTTTGACAAAATCAGGGAGTCAGATTTGTATAGCAACAGGTGTGAGCACTAGATGTTAAAAGCTTGTTCAAGAATCCAAATTCAATTCATTTAGGATGACATGCCTGGTGTGTTAATGAAGCATCACCATAAGATGGAAAATAGGGTATGGGGTGTTTCAGTACATGGACTTAACAATGTGCTGAACCATGTAACTGCATTTTGTGTGTTTTTAATATACAGTAACTTAATAATAAGAATCTTTCTTGGACATTTTACCAAAATAAGCAACGTGTTACAAAATATCCAAGAAAGTAGTCTAATTCTGTAGAGTTAATGAAGAACAGGAAAAAAATAAGAGCTTGTAATACAGTTTAGTATTGTTCATTTAAGACTATATTTAAACAAAAACCTATAACCTGAACAACAGCCTCATGTCAAGGCCATAGTGATTATACAGCAACCTGAGCAGAAAACAATGAGAAAGAACCCACTGTTTCTTTATCAGATTAGTTATTGATGCCCGATAATGAGATGAAAATGAATTTTACCGTGATTGCTTTGCTATCTAAAATATGCTAATGCAATCATCCTTATCCAATTACTCCATTTGAGAAATCAATGTATTCTTATTTAACCAACATTATGCTGCTAATGGCTATTGCATATGCATTGAGCGCTGTATGTTCCAACACTCCCCTAGCCTATTGTTCACACTATTTTACTGTATGTCTTCTGACTGCAACCCAAAGTGTTGACACTGCGGTAGGCCAATATTTACCATGCCCTCCTCCTGCTCTCCGCATCTGGGTATGTTTTTCCAATTCTAATTGGAATTTTAATTGCGATGAGGATTACGGCTGAGCGTTATGGATAATTGAAACTGACAAACAGAGCATTAAGCAAACAGCATAAAGTGAACTAATCCCACCCCCCACCCCCCATTCTGCTTTAACTTCAGTAGGTCGTGATGCTGAAGAAACATTCAACACTCAGGGCAGAGTTGTGTCTCACTGGGAGTAAGGATGAAGAGCTAACCGTTCAAAACAAGAGTGTTGCTTGAAATCTGTGATGGAACAAGTGAAAAATGAGTCATAGTGTTGACAAAACAAAATCTGGATAAATGCCACATTTCATTTTAAAGACCGAACCTTTTTTTCCCAGCACCTTTATTTACACAGAAAACATGTTTTATTGTTTCCTCTGTATTAAAGTCTCATTTTTTATTTTTGTTGAACCAAAAAAAGTGAACGACCAAAAGGTAGAAAACCAACATAAAATAAATCTCCAACAGCTTTTGAAACGACACACACACCAGGAATGTGTAGCACATTCAAGAAAAACACCAAACAAAGTTTCATCTTCGCCGCTCTATTCAAGCTGGTAGCCTGAATTAGATGCGGAAGTCTCCGTTGAGGATGAGTGTGAGTGCCCTGACAAACTTAAATGGATCTTGTCGTATTTTCAAACAGAAAAAAAGATCCAGC
>NC_050523.1:18472833-18497962 GCF_002922805.2 Oryzias melastigma | reverse complement strand
CCAAATGCCCCTTATTTAGTGAATCAAATAAAAAAAAAAAAGTTCTCATCCATCGCCGTGTTTTTAATGATTTATCGCCTAAGTTGGTTTGTGCTTTATCGCAAAATTATGATTTAAGGGAAACAATGTCATTTCGAAACTGTGTTTTAAAAAATTCCTTGATTTTTTATAAAGTTTTGAGTAAATGTGTAAAGGAAATGCAGCTATTGAGAAAACAAACAAGACCTCTTCAAGTCAGCAGGAATATAAAAACCTTTTCAAAGTGTATCTTCGAGGTGCACCCCAGCCATACATTTGTAAATTGAACTAATCTAGATTAAATCCTAATTTAGCAACTTTACTTGTAAAACAATTACTAGTATTTTATTTTTCTTCAACCAGAGAGCCACTTTGGAGAGGTAAAAGAGCCACAAGTGGCTCCGGAGCCACAGATTGCAGACCCATGCACTAAAACAAATGTTTCTGTGATTATGCTAACTCCAAACCTTGGTAGTAACGTGTAAAATAAAGCAGTCCGTCCTGCAACGCTACGCATTAGCACAATAGAAGTGTTTGGATATTCAAAATACCTGTAACTCCCAACCTTGTTTGCAAAACCCGACTGATACCACTACACATTATCCGCATTAATATAGTTACAATAATATACAACTTTGAAAAAAAAAAAAGACAGACTGACATCTTGACAGAGCACCATGTATCACTCCATGTCACTTTAACCAACAGTAAACACAAGAATTAATTCACATGAAACATGCTCAGGATTATAAGGTGCGCCATATTTTCTTTTTAATGCTTATAAAGGAATAAGAATGAAAGCTCCATGGGGAGAAAACATTCATTTTTTTTTAAAAAAAAAGGCCTTACATGCAGAAAATACAGTAGTTATGATACAAAATGGTATCCGAATGACAGATGTTAAGCTTACCAAAAATGGGACTCCAAGGAAGAACAAGAAAAATGAATAAGCTGGGTACTAGGAGAAAAAAAGAGTAGAAAAGTCTAGTGTCAACCACAGCTTTAGAGCTTCGCACATGCCATGTTGAGTGGTTGGCTGCGGGAGGAATGTGTCAAAGCCTCTGTCTGAGCAGATTCAGGCCTTAATCAGAGATGAAAAACAAAGCCGAACCTCAAACAGAGCTTTGTGGCTCACTCTGTGGTGAGTCCATGTGCATATACCAATCTTTTATCGAGGTTTAGCCCTCAAGCGTTCATGTATGGATTCTCCATGCCTTGGTGTGTGTGTGTGTTCATGAAACGTGATGCAGTTCACCACAGTTTCCTTCTGCGTCCTTTTGACTTCCCTCAGCTGCAGCTCTGTGGTCCAGATTCCATTAACTTCTCTTTGGGGATTCTTCAACTATCCGATTCCTTTGACTTTTTTGACAAACCTCAGCAAATGGTTATTCAAATAATAGGATAATGAAATAATAATTGTGAAAGCTGTGTGCATGTATTATCTTTTGAAACCAGGTAGGTATACTAATTTGTTTAAATGACTTAATGTAAAGAAGCCCATATCAAGGTAATCCATAAAACTTCTTTTTTCTTTCGTTTTCTCTTTCATTTCTATTACAATAGAAGGCCTTTGACTTGATTACTGTTTTTTTTTTACATTTCATTGGAAATATGCTATTTTCCAATAAGACTGCTATTTTGAGTCATCTCTGCCTTTTTTGCAGACCACTTTAGCCCATGGAAATACATACAGCACTTCTGCAGTGGCTGCACAGCTTGTGCAATTACTTAAGACCCTGCTGACAGCTTTTATAGCTTTGAACCTTTCATATCAAGAGTCCTGAATTGCTTCTCAACTTTTCTGCTAAAATTCCTGCCCTGCAGCACAAAATGTTCAATAGTTTCCCGAACTGCTTTCATAGATTGTAGTGTTTTTTGTATTGTATTATCTATGACATGCTTGTACTTTTCCAGATAAAAATGTTTGTTATGATTTTCATAAAAGTCCTTTCAGTTCAATTCTTAGCGTACAGCATTTTAGTTAAGTTTATAATAGTAAAGAACTTTTAACTGTACTTCCTGTTCTATTCACTCGACATTTAGGTCTTATGTCAAGTTTTCCACACGCACTTATTTAAACCGCAACACGAGGGTCAATATTCTCAGAGTTTTAAACCATGTCACTGTCTCTGGACTGGTAATTGTTCAGATTTACATCCTGCATAAATCAAGGTCACGGAATAAAGTCCATCTCAGCTCGGTTAAAATTCTGTCATTTCCAAAGGGATCAATGTGTTCTGAATGTTTTCTCCCCATGGAGCTGTCAGTCTTATTCCTTCATAAGCATTAAGAACAGTTTCTGCACAAACCACCATGCTACGGGTCAGACTAAAGGCCCTTACTGACGTTTCTGTTATCTACACCAGAAGGGGTATAGCTGGGTGATCCTGGAGAAGCTATGCCCTAGAGACAGATAACAGAAGACAGGTTTTTTATATGAGAAAGTCAATCTTTTACCAGCAACATTTTGGGCATGAACATCCCATGCTCTCCAGTTGTCCTTCTACTAGCCAGCAGCTGTCTATGAAACTACCACAAGCCATTTGATAAAAGTGACCTGCAAGTGGACATTAACATATTTTGTGCCAATTAACACTAGTGGCAAAACTCTGGTTAGTTAGTTGATTTTTGTTTTAATCTATTTGACTTAACGCCAGATAAAGACTAATACAGGTAAATTCCCATTATCATTGACTGCCCTAAATACGTATAGGACATCTGAGTACAGTGACCTCACTGTTATGGTCATGATTCCAGCGAAATAAAATGGAGTCTTAAGGTGCGTTAACACCGAACACAATTCGTGCGACAAATTCACATGCCTCGCCCCTCTTTCGCCACACGGCAAAATTGCTCCTCGCCGCCTGTCAAAAAATGCGTCACTGGCTGTAGGGTTGGGCAGCGATTGGGTTTTGTGTGGTTACGGTGCCAAAGAGGTTCTTTGGTTTCGGGTTTCGGTTCCTAATTGCTGCCAGTTTTGGTACTTCACTCCCAGCTCCAGCCATTTCCCGCCCCGCGGTCCCTGGCCCACGCACTGGGGTTCCTGCCCCTCAGCACTGGCACCCTGTTTCCCGGTGTGTGGGGCAGGCGAGCTCCGCTGATGTCCGTGAGGCTGTCTGGCTGCTGCCAGAGAACCGCCGTGCTGCGACAGTATTAGTATACTACCCGCTGATTGGGTCACTGAAAAAATCCTGTGCCCAAAGCTGAGTTCCTGATTGGCTGAAGTGATGCAGCAACCTGTCAAACTTCAGGTATTTACATTTTGGTTGTGCTGCCCAATTTGCGCCTCACCGCTCAACTCGAGCTGCTGTCAGACCTTCGTGCTGCGCCTGTCGCTCATATTGTGCCGCGGGACTTCAATTCGCCTCAGACCGCGCCTGAACCATTGATTAACATTGGAGCTGGGCGCTTTTGCCAAACGAATCACATTCGGTGTGAATGCACCTTTATCCTGCTAGCAGTACCCCTCAGAAGATGGGTACACTATGGACATAAAAGGATGGACATGGTCAGCAACATCACTTAGGTTGGCTGTGGCATTGAACGATGACTAATAGGTACTAACGGGCCCAAAGTGTGCCAAAAAAATATCCCCCAAACCATTATACTACCACCACCAGCCTGAACTGTTGATACAAGGTAGGATGGATTCATGCTTTCATTTTGACGCCAAATTCTGATCCTACCACCCAAATGTCGCAGCAGAAATGGAGACTCATCAGACCAGACAGTTTTGATGATCCCGTGTGAATCGTAGCTTCAGTTTCCTGTTCTGAGCTGACAGAAGTGGCCCACGGTGTGGTCCATCTGCTTCAAGGTTGGACATGTTGTGTCTTCAGGGATCCTCTTCTGCAGACCTCAATTGTAATTATTTAAGTTACTGTTGTCTTTCCATCAGCTGGAACCAGTCTGGCCATTCTCCACTGGCATCAACACGGTGTTTCCACCCACAGAACTACCGCGCACTGGATATTTTCCTCTTTTTGGAATCATTCTCTGTAAACCCTAGAGATGGTTAATGAATGAAAATCCCAGTAGATCAGCAGTTTCTGAAATACTCCAACCAGTCCACCTGGCACCAAAAACCCCACTTTAATCACCTTTCTTTCCCTTTCTGAGACGCATTTTGAGCTGCAGCAGATCCTCTTGACCATGTCTACATGCGTTAAGTGGCTGCCATGTAATTGGCTCTTTAGAAGTTTATTCTGACAAACAACTGTACAGGTGTACCTAATAAAGAGGCCGGTTATCTCATCCCTTTTGTTTTTTGTTTTGTAAAATGGAGCCCTGCCGTTTACTGTGTGATATACTCTTTCTCCAGCAACAAAATATTCTTATAAACTACTATTAAACAGGACAATCTGCAGCGGTGATTTGTCCAAGCCACCGAAGGGTCAGAAGTCATAATATATATTCCATGATTCCGGTTCTGGGTCAATTTTCCAGTTTCGCGTCAGTGACCGCACGCGCGCAAGAAGCTCTCTTAAAGATTATTGTATTCAAGCAACAAAAAACTTGAATTATCGCAGAATTACTCTGAAATAGTGTGATGTCTACTTACATAGTCATGTGATTTATTGTTACTTAAGAATTCTTAATGACCTGAATCTCTGTTGCTAAAGTATAAATATCTTATTATTAGATATTTGAATGCCTTTAAAATCTAAAAATAATTTGCTGTAACAAACATCTTCTTTGCTACAGGAGGATAAGGACATAGCTCTACTGATTTCTTTTCTCCTAAATTATATGGGCACTGTTGGCCTCCTCACTATACCCTGTATACCTGCCAAAGTCCTGCTGAGCTGGAGACACCTGGAGGGGCTTCAAAGCCAACGCCGGCCACCTTTTTCAATTCCTGGAAGGGCTTCTTTGCCTTTAAATTATTTGTTGGCCATCTGGGTACGCTCCAAAGATGGATGCCCACTACTGTCCATTAAGCACTTCATGATCTGCTATGGGAGCCTGTTTAAAGCTTTCTTTACCATCTTAGTATTTTTTTATCGTCTCTTTATCATATAATAAAAACTGATTAATACCACTACCATTTGGTCTTACACCCTCCTTGCTGCTTCAGTCTTTTGGCAAACTTCTTACTTTTTTCAATATTTCCAAAACTAACGTCCCTATCTCTTTTATAGCATAATCACAGACTTCAACTTTTTAAAACAATGAATTCTCCAGGTAGTTTTTTGGCTATTTTTTTTAACATGTAATTGCTTCCTTGTTTACTCTTTTTTTTTATTTTTTTTATTTTTATCCTTTCAACATTGGAAAATTGAATTCCATTCTTTAACTTAACCTTTTAAAATATGCAGTTTAGATTGAACATTTGAGCGCATAAAATTATTTTTTCCCCTTTGAATGTATTCTTAAAATATTAAGAAAATATTCGAATAATTAACAAGACCATTTTTTTACTATGTTTTACCCCCAAATAGATTATGATTATGACTATTAGGCAAAAATACACTTTGTAGATTTAGTTCGATCTTGATTACTTGTTGCACAAGACATTCAATACCAATTACCAATACCGATAAAGGTAATATCTTATTAGTAAAATTCTCTACTCAGGCGTATATTTGTTGTACTAAAACAAATACCATAAAAAACGCTCCAGGTAATAATATGCAAGGTTAAACATACAAAACCGTTCTTTCTTGTTATTTTGTTGTTGCTAAGGGTAACATTGATGCACTTCTGGTCACGTGACAGATGAAGCAGTATGCGGTGGGCTGATGTGGTTTTGGCTCATGACACTCACCTGATAACCAAAAATATCTAAATAATAATAATAATAACTAAATATCTGGATTTATTTGTAATAGTACTTTATTTTTAATTTTATATAGAAATTGGTGATATATGAGTATCTATATTACGATACCTTGATATGGATACTCCCATTAGTAATTATAACTTAAAATACATGTCATTTGTAAAGGAAAACAGTCCATCTTTACACATATACAGTAGACAAACGAATAAATAAAAGATATAATATCATAGTTTTTTCATTTCACAGAAATGGTCTGATCTTAAAAGCTTTATGTAAGGATAGCAGCAACTATTGAAACTCCATTTACTTTTTCTAACAAGATGTTTACTTGTTGTCTTTATTAGCAGCTTTTACACAGTGACTGTGCACAAAAAACAAAACTTTACTTTATTCCCTCTGCCGTGTTGTTTTATTTTATAGCATCCACAAATACTGATTATTTCTATCTATGTGAGCACCTATACATAGATGTCTCGCATATGGAATCAGAGATGGGGGTTTGCCTATATGCTAGTGGTAAACATCGAGACACATAATTATTGTTTTTCTGCATCATAATGCTGCAGACATCTTACAATTACTGTGAGCTTTTCTTTGCAGTCTGAGAAAAGAGTAAAGGGCAAGCGTTCAACACCAACAAATAACCAATGCCGAGGATTCAGATACTGGAATTTCAAATTGTTGTGAGGGGACAGTCATCCTTTTTTTGCAGTGTAAAAAATTGTATCATAGTTGTTTGCTGAACCCAAAACATTCTCACTTCCAAGTCGTCACATATTGACATTTGGTTAAGAACCACCTTCCGTCTCACTTTTTGACATTTTGGGTGTCCCCAACTCGCCGTTTTTGGACAAGCTGGCTGCTGCAATTAAATCACAGGTCCCAATTGTTCGGGTTGCGAACCAGAACCAACCTAGTACCAATCTAGTACCAGGATGTGGAGCGCACCGGTACCCAAACCAGGTACCGGTACATTAACCCTAACCCAGTATTACAAATTGTACAATTTATAATACTTTTTCTGTAAAACCAAAGTGTTTTTTTTCTATTAATAAAAATTAGTTTGCTGTATTTGTAATTTGCTATTATTATAACATACCCATATTTAAACACAGTTTTTGTTGAATAATCTGCTTTCATACAATGTTGGTGCACTGTGAGCTTTTCTTACTTTTCATTCAAAGCAAACTGTGTCGCCTTAAAATCTTGTTTAAACTTTTACCTTGGTATACAAGTGGTATACGAAGATAAAGAAACCGATGTTGTCTCAGCCTGTCAATCAGCCTTTCAGATGTTCAAATCAAGCCTCAATATGAATTTTTCAGCTCGACCTGCTTGTCCAGACGATATTACGTACCCTTGGATTTGCTTCATGGCTTGTGGTTTTAAAATGTAAAAACCACATCTGAACATTAAAGCATGGCTAAGCTCAGCTAGACTTGGAACCCTGCTGTGCACCAACTGTTAGCTGTCACTAGTAGCTTATTTTGTTGCCAATAATAGATTAAAAGTCTAAGAAAGAAAAAAAAAAATCAAAATGCCTTATCGACATTCAGGCAAAAGCTGCCTTGTGCTATTTTTAGACTTTTCAAAAGGTTTAAAAAGTAAGTGCTGTTGTAATATGAAATTGTTGCAACAATGATACAGGGCATGTATTTTAAAATATCTTGGTTAAAAAGAGAACATTTTGACCCACTAAGGCTAAGCAGTTGTGATTCTCCACAACTCATAATTAAAAGTCTATATGCAAATGCGTGTAGAGCAGAACTTTGGAATTGCAAGCATGTTTTCATAGACTTCTCATTGAAACTGGCCGCTTGAATGTGCACTGACACAGCTGGTCTGTAAGCACCTTATGAGTAGCTCACACACACTGTGTGTGCACACGCCTACACTTGGTGGGTGCGCAAACCCAACAGAAAAGAGCAAAAAGAGTTAATAAAAAAGAGCACAGCTCTCAGGAAGGAGTAAGAAGTCGAAGCTGCGTGGTCATCAATGACTGTTGTCTTGGTAGATTGGTCAAAGTTGCAGTAAAGTTGCGGTAAAAATATATAGTTGCAACAAATTGCTTGAATTTGCGTCAATAGTTGCAACCACAACATCGCGAAATCTTGGAGGGTCTGAGTGCTAATACTTTTAATTTGATTTAATGTGTAGTTATAGAACATATTACAAAAAAAAACATAACAAAGAAAACCATAAAAAGTAGGTGCAGAAAGACACAAAAACCCCATATGGGCTTATACTTGAGCATCAACCAAAAAACTTAAAATTGACATAAAAATACAGTTTTACAATTTTATACTTTACACATACTAAAAGTAATTTTAAAAAATAATTTACACTTCAAAATACAATCATTTTGTACTATGTACAACCAGTACCTGTCTAGCCTCCTTTTTCTTGACTGCAGATTCAGCTTGCTTCTCTAAAAGACATTCTAACCAACTTTTTCCTTTTCTTGTCACATGGATTGCCTGCTGTAACTACAGCATTTTCCATTTCAGATCTAACAATACCTAATCATTTGAATACAGGGGAGCGCGGAGCTCTCCCGCCCCTCCGCGCTCCAGATCGCGGACAGCGCTCCCCTGAGCTCCACTGTGTGGAGAGACACCTCAGCAGCGCAGCACCTCCTTCAGATGCAAACATTTCATACAAGCATCCTGAGTTGTTGCATTTTTTGTGACAAACCGGAAGACTCGCGTAGCTAAAAAAAAAAAAAATAAATAAATCAGCAGATGCGTGAAACCGTGAATAAAGAAAACATGAATAAGCAGGGGAACACTGCAATATAGTAAAAACAGTAAAATATAAAAAGTAAAATAGTAAAAAAAATAAAACAAGCAAAACGTTTTTTTTTTTTTTCCTCATAGACTGAATGGAGTACTCAATGTGTTGTTTTCACATATAATAGTCATTTATGTTGGTAAATAAAACAGAAATATAAGTTTTTTTTTTTGTTTTTTTTTTTATGGTTGAACATTTACATCAGTCATTGGCATTTTGGGACCTATTTCATTTTCTAGGGGTACAAGTCAGAATCTGTAAACACATTTGAACAGGCACCACATTGAAAAACAACAAATTGGACTCACCTAAAGTATCAATTTGTAAATTTGGGACCTGGAGGTGGCCTCTACCCATGCATCCATTCATATATGACAAGTTGGAAGTGAGAATTTGTTGGTTCCTAAGACTATAGTTGCTCAAATATAAGAACTGTTACCGACCAATCTATAACAGTAAGCACTTTCTGTGAAGCTCTGTTATTTACTTGCTTTCTAATAGTTTGGGTTGAATCCACTATGATTTAACCTCCATTTTCTATATGAGAACCTGGGAGAAGCCCTTATGTCTGCTTTCACAACTGACTGTTTGACTAAACAGTCATAACTTGCATGACTTGAGGTTTGCGCTTCTGAAAGCAACAGGGGAACACGGCAGTGGACAAAGTGGAATACAGATTGATCTTTTGTGGAGAAGATAAAACATCATAAACACCCACAGGAAGCATCTTTTATTATGTTTACATCAGGATGCTGCACAGTATGAAAACAAACCTGAGCTGAAAAGCTTAGTTTGATTTGCAGTCACCTTTTTTGGAGAAGCAGTGGGGAAGTATTCAGTTTACATTTGGTGGAATGCTCTATAAAAGATTATTATAATGTAGCTCCTGTTGATCCACACAATAGCATACTATCACGATGGTCAGATAATGGAATTTGAAAATACCAACCTGTACTATGGCGAGGGTGTTGGGGTAGGACTAATGTGGATACAGCTTTATTACACTGAGAGAAATTGGGCAAGCTAGGCATTGACAGAAAAAGTGAATCCATATTTGTTTTCACATTGACACCTGCTAGTATGTTGACTGAGCTGCAGTGGGCATTTCCTTCTGTAGCACGGGGGCCAAAATCCAAAACACACCTTTGGGCGCGGGCCAAACAGGATAAACATTTAATGAACACTTTAAAACTACATTTTTAAAACTTTAAAATAATATCTTTTTAACATAATTATGAACTAGATAGAATGACCTGTGTTAATGCTAGTGTGAGTTCTGTAAGCTGAATATGTTGCTGAAGATGCTAAGTCAGGAATATTATTCCAGAATAAATCTACTTAAACCTTAATTAACATTCAATATTTTACTCTCCATAAAAATATATTTTTTCAAAATTATACAAGTTAGAAGCAAGTGCAAGATAACATTAGGCCATTATAATTAAATAAAATTATCTGGATGGCCAGATCCGGCCCCTGGGCCTTGACTTTGACACATGTGTTCTATAGGTTGTTTTTGAAATAAGAGAAAAAATTGAAGTTTTTGATCAGGGTCAAAATGTGCTTAAATCAATTTGAAAACTGCAGTTGTTGGACATTTATTTGTCTAAGGTGGGGAAAGGCAACTCCAGGCCCTAGGGCCACATCCCGGCATGTTTTCCAACATACCCTGCTCTGGCATGTTCTAATTGGCTGGACATACCCGGGTAATCAGTCATGAGTACGGCTTAGATATCTGGAAATCATGCAGACACAGCAGCCCTTCAGACCTGGAGTTACCTATCCTTGGTCTAAGGCAATTAGGGTAAGTCAAAATCAATCCAAGTAAGGACAATGGTAAGAACAGGTCACATGATTTTAAGACACAATAAGAGAAGATACGTAATACATCAAAACATTGGTATGTCCCATATCCATGTATTCATTTTTTCCTTTGTATTGGGATTTTTAATGGAACAACCTAGAAGGCTTGGTCACAGCTTATTACTTTAGTAACTGAAACCAACTAAAAAAGTAATAATTTCTAAAGAATAGATAATAGGGATCCTAATGGAAATCTTGTGGCTTGTAAGAAAGGGAGTTATTGCTAGTGTTCCTACTTGACTTTTAGGACATATTTGCATCTTTTATAACACCCATTCCAATGGATATGGTGTTTTTAACATGTTCTTACGGCATTTTTCTCATGATGAAGGGCATATATAAAAAACATTAAGCTTAAAATGGCATTTTAAAGTATTTCTTTATTGAAATCCTTGTGAGTCGGGAGCAGATAAAAAAAAATGTTGTTTGAAAAATCTTGAGATGTAGAAGCTACAATCAGCAGACCACAAGCTCCATGCTCCACTCCATTCTGATGCATCCACTTCTAGACGACTAGATCCATGAATGTCTTTGTTTTCTTCGCCTGAGCTGGCATCTGGCTCAAAACTGTACCTCTGGATAGTTCCAATGTTAGTTGCTATTTTAGTTGCATTGGTGATGTTAGTTTGGGGATTGTGTGAGGGGCAATAAACTAGATAGTGTAAACAGATGGATGATGGAAAGTGGAGGCAGGCTTGCACCAATAGTCCCGGAACTAGGAGAAAAATGTCTCGTAACTTCTGGTGCCCTGCAAATACTATGGCCTAAAAATGAACCAGGTTTTTTGATTATAGCTAAAAAATATATGTATAGCATAATTATAATGAATGGACAACTGGGAACGCTTTTAGAATAAACCAAAAGATGATTGTGTGGGACTTAAACTACATGGAATGCTCAAAAATAAGAGTTTAAATGAAAGTTTTTACTACAAAACAAGTCAATCAGGTTTCGAAGAAGTTTGCAGTATTTCAGTCATCCTCTGAATAACATAAAATAAAAAACAAACAAAGCTCCTCCAGAGCTGCATTTCTGTGATATTTACATCTAGCTAGAAAACCCTCGCCTTACACTGCAGATAGACTGAAAACATACAAAGGTACAGACAGGTCTCTGCATATTTAATCGAGATGCGTCAAAAATGCTGAACTCTGGGAGGTAAAAACAAAATAAAAACTCTTCATTGAAGGAGTTAGCGTGAGCTCTACTTGCTAATGCTAGTCATGAAACAGCTTTTTGGAGAGACACCGCAGGCAGGAGTTCTGATGAATTCCTTATTTGTTACATAAATGAGTAAATCGCAACAAAAGAACATATCTACTTCAGACTTTATGTTTGGAGAACTCAAGGGGTATCTACTTTTTTGTGCACCGTGTACACCGTGTATCGTACATATTACTGCCATTTCACCTCATTATCTAAAGGACTAAAAAAGGAAACACCAGCCAGTTAATTAGGTACACCTTGCCATTAACAGTTTGACCTCCGTTCTAAGAGTGTTTGGTCCATATTGACACAAGATCATCTCACAGTTGTTGCAGATTTGTTGGATCCATGATGCTAATCTCCAGTTTCACCACATCCCAAAGGTGATCTATAGGGTTGAGATCTGGTGAGTGTGGAGGTCATTTGAGTCCAGTGAACTCTTTGTCATGTTCAAGAAACCAGTTTGAGATGATTCCAGCTTTATGACATCACCTTTCCACCCACAGAACTGCCTGTCTCTGGCTATTTTCTCTTTTTCGGACCATTCTCTGCAAACCCTAGAGATGGTTGTGGGTGAAACTCCCAGTAAATCAGCAGTTTCTGAAATACTCAGACCAGCCGGTCATTTCAATCACCTTTCCTCCCCATTCTGATACTCGCTTTGAGTCATGCAGATTATCTTGAACATTGTCTGCATGACTAAATATATTGCGGTGTTGCCATGTAATTGGCTGATTAGAAATGTGCATTAATCAGTAGTTAGGTGAGCATAAAGTACTCAGTGAGTGCTTAAGGAGAGCAAACTAATGCAAAACTTCAACATAACATTTTTATTTATCATTTTTTAAAAAGTGAATTCCAGTACTATCATTCTGTGAATTTTACAACATAAAACTAAAACTAAATGAATAAAAGACACAAGAAATAATAGAACACAATAGAACACCTTGTATTGCATTGGTCAGAGATACCTAATGGCTACTTGTTTAAACAGATAGAAATGAGAATCTTTTATAAAGATAACTCATCCCTTTAGTCACGTCAGTGGCAGCGAAGATTTAAAACAACATAAAAAAATAGCAAATTTTAAAATTTGGTTCTTAGAGATAATTATGAGCAGCGCAGGATCCTGTACTGCAGGGCAAGCAGAGGTTTTACAGCCTATGCGACGAGATTCTATTACTGCTTTCTTTGGTTCTGGAACTGAGATGTTTTAGACTCACGTTTTTAAAGTTCATTTACCCTGGATAACAGAATCCTTAAACAACACGACCTGGATGACAAGGACTTTTTGCATTCTGCAAAGCAGTCATAAGAACCCATGATGACATCATTGTCATAGAGAAACATCAGAAATGTGTTTTGTGGTCCACTTGGTCTGTGGTATTTCCCACATCATTTTCATTTAAGGAAGAATGGGCCTGGCTGGGTCTTATGGGTTAAAGCAACAGTCAGGGTTTAAAAAAAAAAAAAAAACGAGGTTACATGTTAGCTGAATTTTGACTTTGGTTGACACAAGAGAACAACCAATTTCATTAATTCGGAAAAAAATCTCTGAAATTCCCCTAACCGACGTTGCTTTAGGGGGAATGTGGAGAGAGAAATGCTCTCATGTTCTGTCTAGCTTTGACTGCCTCATAAGCAATATTAGAATAATTTGAGGCTGACATTGCTATGTGTTAGGAATGTGAAAAATACATTTTAGTTTGAATGAAAATGAGTAGAAGTAAAGTTCTTGGGTCAACCCTGTAAAGTCCCACTCCAGGCATTTTTTAAAGCTATTTTCAAAGCGTTCCCAAAGGTCTTTTAATTACATTTTCAGGCAAAATCACAAGACCTGTCATTTTCTGGGAAATAGCAGTTCAGTAGAAATCTGGCCATGGGTTGGGGGCAAGACTATTGACATGAAGTAAGCCCACTCCCTTCCCATCATTCATTTCTTTAATGCACTCCCGTTAACTTACAGCCCCTAAAAAACCCAAGTTAACATTATAGCTGCAACCAAATTGGTGACCAATATTGGAGCTATCCAGATGTACAGTTTTGATCCAGATGCCAGATATTCCATGCCAGATCAGGGCTACCACGATTAGTTGATTAGTTGCAACAATGGCAACTAATAAAATGATTGACAACTAGTTTAATAGGCGATTAGTCTTTTTTTAATCTCACAATTCCTTTGATTTAAGTCTTGTTTTAAAACAAATGAAGAAAATAATTTGCATGATTCATTAAAGGTGTAATAAACTATTGTCCTTTATTTTTACTCAACATATAGCTTAAACACTTTAAGTTTAAAGCTATTGATGGTGAAGATGTGTGTTTTACGTCCAATTTACCCATAATCCAATTAGTCGATTTATTGGAAAATTAGTCGGTGATTAGTCAACCATTGAAATAATAATTTGTAGTAGCCCTACTACTGATTCACAACGATTTGAATAAAGAAATAACATTTGAAGGTCTTTATAAATGCCCTCCGTCATGAGAAAATGCAACAAAAACATGTTAAAAACACCAAAAGACGATTTTAATTGGAGTGGGTCTTTCACACAGAAGGTTTTGCTTCAGTGTTGGCGTTCTTGAGGTAACTCTTCGAACGTTTACGCAACAAATGTGATGCTAACAAATTATCAAGTGGAGAAAAGTCTTTCTTTGCTTCAGAATTTGTCGGTTTACATTAATCGCCAAAACATTTCACTAAGTGTTGCGTATCTGCTTCAGAATCCATTGGAATTGTTGCGTGAATGTATGAATACTTGGGGTGTTCTTTTGTTTTAATGGCAATATCCGCGGTATTAAAGGGATAATAGCAAATACAGAAGCCACAAACTGAACTTTTAAGCTGTTTTCTTCAATAGAAAAATAAAAAAAATGTTGAAACTTTTGCGTCTTTAGATGAAACCTGTTAAAAAAAGTCTGTTTTTTATTGAAAAGCCAACTTGTCCCACGCTTTACTCCAATTTCAACTTCAATGAACCTGCTTCATGGTGAAGAGGATTGCACTCCTCCTGCGTTCCCTGTAACATTTGCTAAAAAAGAGCATGTGTGCTCAGCCAGCTTCCTGCGATTAAACGTTAAGTTCAAAAACAATCTTCGTGGGCAGTTTTTCATTGTAAATGTAATTTCGGTAAATGACAGAAGGCACAGCAGTTTCCAGTCTGCAGCCCTTCATTAGAGGTAGCTGTCTCACACCAGCTTTTGCTTTGGTTCAAAGGTCAAGCCACCTAAAGTGTGCTTGTTTAGCTCCCCGCCGTAAGATCTGGCCTTTCACACATGTGCATCATTACTCATAGTTTGGCCCCCAAAACACATTCCTGACCACAGTTTGCTGGATTAGATTTAGAGTTGTGAAGTCACGTTTCTCAGAGGAGAAAAAAAAAAAGACAGCTTTTTAAATGTTGGTTTTGTTGCAGTCAAAAAAACCAATCCCATATGTTTATGGCTCCACTTTTAGCTTTTAATACTCAGTTGTGTTGCTAGGAGGAGCTGGGAGGAACCAAAATAAAATCAGCAAACAACAACAAAGCAGACATTTTGGCGTTCATGTGATTTATTATGGGAATTCATGACAAGAAAAAAAACATGGAGACTTTTTGAAAAAAAAAAAAGTTTCATTCATTAGTTTTGCTTTAGAATTATAAATAGCGGTGTCAAATTATGGCGTTAATCATGATTAATTAATTACAGACCAATGAGCGCGCTTTTTATAAAAAAAATATATATATATCAAATTAATCTCAATTAACATAACTATTGTCGTGTTCCTAAATATAACAAGATGGTCCAACTGTTTACTTGCATAAATGTTTTATTTGATCTCAGGTGAAAACACATCTTACATCATTCTTGGTGTCACTGAAGACTGTCTTTGTGGTTGTTTACAGAATTAACCGATTACGCCATAACTTTTATATATTACATAAGCCAGTGGTCCCCAATCCCGGGTTGTGGACCAGCACCAGTCCACGGATCACTTTGTACCGGGCCACAAACAGAAAAAAAATGTGCTAACTTATATTATTTCTGTTTAGTTTACTCTCTGATCCTCAAGGTAAGTTTTATTTTGAGAAAACTCATGGATTTTGTTCACAACATTCGTCCTGGTCACGCGACTTAAAGTGGCTACCTGCATTGCTAGCTACAAAGCTAACAAAAGCAAACAAAACGTATTTGGAAAGTTTCTTCTGGGATGAAAGAGTCAGTGAAGAGACTGTAGAAGAACCTTCGACTTCAAAGAACAATGAAGCTTACAGACAAAACTGGGAGTCTTCCTCCACATATACACAATTATTGAGACAGTTGTAGCAGAAGTTGCTGTTTAATACACAGTGACAGACTTACAACTGTTTCACACACACAGATAATAAAGTTGGAGACAGGGTGGATTCCCGTTTGGTATATTTAGAAAATACCAGTTTTATGACGGTTAAGTCATTTTATTTTGCTTTATTTACCCATAGCACCTTAAGAGTCAGATGTAGCTGAAGCTAGCATCCGGTTGTTAGCCTCCACTTTGAGGTTAAAGGGAAAATCTTCATCAAAGTTCAAACCAGCCGTAAACATTTTACATAGAATGGAGATTTAATCAAATAAAGTTTCTGATTTGTGGAAACTTGTAAAAGGAACATTTGAGAATTTTACTGCAACATGACTAAATTAGGTTCAGAAACTTGAGCACAGAAAATGTTCTTTTGTGTTGAGAAAAATACCCAAATGACTGAGGATGTATGTTAAAACAAAATATAATTAATCTTTCCACACTGAAAGATAATTGGAGCCTGGATTGAGGGGGGAGAAAATCATGTAATGTTTCTTTTACATGGAATTTTTTAAAATCAGTAATGACTTGGCAAATCAACAACTTTGTTTCATTTAATCTTCATCATCTGTATATATATATATATATATATATATATATATATATATTTTTTTTTACCCTTTTTCAAACTTATTTTTTATAGAATTTTACTTTGAATATAGACTTGTGGAAACCAGAAGCCTCAAAGTGCCAACTTGGACTCTGTTCAGACCTGTCCGTGAAATTATTGTCTAACTTAAACTGATCCATGGTCTGAAAAAAGTTGGGAAGCACTGACATAAGGGACAGCGCTCAACAAAATGTTTTTCATTATAAAATAAGGGGAAACAAGGAGGGCTGATCCCATCAGACGTCAAAATGTCGACATATGAATGACGTTAATACTAAGAAGTTTGTGGTAAATATTTTTGGAATAGCTCACACTTGTTCCTTCTGGGATTCGATGCATTAAATTTGAGCATTCTGGACTTGATGTTTTTCTTTTTTTTCTATATAAATTTTGAAATTGATCAAAAATACCTCTCGATGGTGTAAAAATAAAGGTTGTCTGTTCTAAAAGGAAAACCTATTAAAGCCACTTTTTATAGTTCCATTTTTTTACTGTGCCACAATGTCACACATTTAAATGAAAACACCTAAAAATTAAGCTTTTCTCTGTAATTATAAATAGATTAATTAATAACATTGTCATGATTAATTAACTGCACAAAAAATTGACCTCACTAATTATACATGCTCAGTAAAGGAATTTATAAAACTGAGTGAAAGTTGTGCACTTTTTCAGATATAAAATTGAAAGTTTTGTGACAGAACCAAATAAAATGTCAGTTAAAAGCATAAAAAGGAAGACTTTCCTCATGGGCTGTTAGGACTTAAAAACACTAGTGCCAAAAGTGAGTATTCCTCGCTGCTGAGGTAACCATGTGAAGTCTATGAAATTGCCTCAAGGGACAGCACTTGTCAAATGAAAGACCAATGTTATTAAAGTAAAAAAAAAAAAATGGCGCTTTGGCATTAGAAAGCTTATCAGAGCTCAGTTGGCTGCTGCTCATGTCTGCTTCAGGCTTCAGACTTGTGGCTCGAGGCTATGTTCATGTGTTACCGCGGCACATCCCAATCTCTGACCCAACTCTCTCGAGGCGAGAAACAGATATAAGATTCAGCTTAATCTGCTTTGATACTTTTATTTTCCATTAAAAAAATGAACATCCTTCTAAAATGTCTTAGCATTTTAAATCCACGTAGGCAAATGAGCAAAAACAACGGAGATGTAAAAAAATGCATCAGAAGCTGTGAGCGTGAGAATCCGAATGACTTAACATGCTGGTCCGGTATTGAGTCGCTCCATTAGTCTGTAATTATTGGAACAAGGTGTCTTCTGAACTGCTGTGTGCCAGTGGGGTCAACTGTTATGAGCTGGGTGTAAATTGATTGTGAGTTATGTAGTCAAATCATGCATGCTTTTCAAAGGTCCTCGCACCCCAGGTGTTGGAACCCTGTTGTTTTAGTTGACATAAATGTTATTTTACCCGGCCTCTAAAAGTATGATAATTGGCCGAATGTTAGTGCTGTACAACCTGGTTTCCATAAAAATTACTGCATCAGTTAAAATCATTATAGAATAAAACTGAAGGGCTAGCTAGCTGGGAAAAATGGGCATTTAATGGGAAATTGATAAATGTCAACAAATTATTACCTTTTAGGAGGAACGCTTGGTACGTTACATATAATAAAGCAAAAAGAGTGACCTTATTTTATCAAGACTCAAGAGACAAGTTCAGAAAAACTTTTTCTAGTGTCACTCTAATACTCTATTGAAGCTTTGGTGCGATTTCTATAAGAAAGATGTAGCTCATCTTCAGGTGCGATTGGTTGCTGATTCTTCACTTCACATGTCACTCATCAATTAGGCCTCACTCTAAACCAGTAGTGTCCAAAGTCAGTCCTTGAGGGCCGGACTCCTGCTGGTTTTCCAGAAATCCTGCCTTATCTACTGCTGATTACCTGGATCATATGTGTTTAGCTAATAAGAAAACATGTAGGACACCTGCCCTCGAGGCCTGAATTTGGACACCCCTAGGTCTAAACCAGGGGTCAGCAACCTTTAACAATAAAAGAGCCATTTGGACGTGTTTGGGACTGATCAAAACCTTGAAGGAGCCACATAGTCTTACTATAGATTTTAAGAAAATGTAATACCACTTTGCATCCATTACATATTTTTAATATAATAAATATGAATCATATTTCTGTTTTGGTGTGAATAAAAACAAGAATATAAGGGGAAATAAGCATTTTCTCAAAATGTGATTTTTTTTTTTTTTGTTTGTTTGTTTTACTTCTGACAAAATCTCGTATGATTTCTTTTCAAAATAAAATACATCCTGTGCCAAATAGGATCATCCCAGTGTGGCTCTAGACAGCTACTAATCATTGTTGTGCTGCATAAGATATTGTGAGTTTTCTAACCCACTTTTGCCGTGCAGGATGGTTGTGTCTAGTAGTTTGCCTCACTCTCTTTACTCATTCAAAACTAAAGCAATCAGATCACATATCTTCTCCTTCCCCACTGAGTCTTTGTAAAAATGTATGTTTGTGTTGTAAATGATGTACTTATAAATTTAAACTTTTGCTGTCCATGGAAAAAAAATACATGCCTGTGATATCTGCGGTGTTAACGTGCGTACGCCACCTTAAATATAATATTTTATAAAGTTTTATTTTGAAAGTTCAAAGGAAGTTTCATTTAGAAAAACACAGACATCTTCCTCTTTCCCTGGCTTTTTGCTGCAACATTAACGCCTCAATAAAGGAAATAGAACAAGCTTGAGATGTGGATTGACGGATGTGAGACGCAGATACGATGAAGGTAATCCGATTGGTTCATAAATGTTCTATTTCTTGTGTCAATGCAACAGAGACGCACCTCCGATCAATCACAGATGACCAGGTCATCAGTACAGTAACCAGAACTACACCACTCTGGTACTCAAACTGAATACTTCTAAAAAAAACTTCAATTCTTCTTTCAATACAAAGTCAAGGCTGGAGACATTATCGGACCCACAATGATTTTGCAAAACCAAAACAAAGCAAGTGCCAGCATATTTGTCACTATTTACTTATAGAAAAAAAAATCATGAAAATAAAATGCTTCACAGACACAAATCTTGTCATCAAAACAAGATAAAAAACTAACCTTCGCCTGAAAAACTAAACACAATATTAGCCTGGATGCCAAAAGAAACTACGAGGGAAAAGAAGGAAACGCATCCAATTTTTGATGGTCATTGCTGCCAAAAGTCTCATTTACCACGTAAACTGTGGGCTGCCAAGAGCTTGTGTCCAAAATAAAATAGCGGTGCACAACAGAGAATACAAAAAAACACATCAAATGCTAAACTGGTCGGCCAATTCATATTTATCTTAAAATGAGCACAGATGGAGAAAACTATTTATCTATTTAATCATATTTTTTCCCCCGTCGTGCTGGTTTGCACTGTGACGTATGTCATAAATATGCCTGGAATGAGGAAAAAAAAAAAAACGCCGGCACTTGAAAAAGATGTGCCAAGATGGAAATGTTCGTGTGATTATCCACACGGAGTAATGGATATGATTTGAGAAAGAGTGGAAGTAGAAGAGACAGCTGGCTTTGAGGAAGCGAGAGAAGAAGTGGGAAGTGATGCATATTAGACTTTCTAAGTTTAGGCAAACAATAGTTTACTTGGAGAAAATACAATCATTTAAAACTCACTCTGAAATATCGATGAGTATTTTTTAATATTTCAAGTAAGAGCTTTGTAATTTATATAAAGAATGTCTTTAAAAAAATAGTGCAATGGCACCTTCGTTGGATCAGATCAGTGAAAGCCATTGCAATGTTGGAGGTTGAAAATCAAATGTCAGTAGTTCCATTTTGAGTGACTCCTGACAAGACGCCACATGGCCCCGGAGTTAGTCTCAACATCAGCTCAGTGGCTTGCAACAACAGATTTAACCCAATTACTGCTTGAGTGACAAAGCCACAAACTTAATTAGCTCTGGATGTATAGAAGTATTGCACGGCCTTTGATTGCAGAGATGCACTTGCTGGAATAAGTAACTGCCTGACTAAATAATGCTGTTCATCTTTCAGTGGCACAGAGCAATTCATCTGTGATGCAAATGCAAACCGCACAAATCGAGAGTCTGTCTGATTTGTTATGATTCATCATCAATTCAAATGATAAACTAAATTGCTCAATCAAAATAATGACCTTGTGTGCTGCCCAGGAAAGATTTTGATGAAAGTCTGAATGGGTTATCTTTGCATGTGGGATCATGTGGTTGTCATGGCTACGAGGATCTCTGGAGATGTCACCTCCTACTTTTCAGTGATTAAATATTTTTTAAAAAGTGTTTTCTTTCTGCCTTTTTTTTTTACAATTTGCTCTGTATAAGTTAATATGGAGTGTGACCTCACTCCGCCTTGCCTCTTGCTGAATGTGTACCAGTTATCAAAACAAAATGTGCAAAAAGCTAAAACTTTGAACTACCTGAATGTCGTCTGTCACATGGAGTTAATGGCAGAGACCTTGCATTGTAATCGATGTGATCAGTTATAGCTCCTTATGTTTAAGATCACGGAGCTTAGATGACTTTGCTGTCACAAACTAAAAGTCTTTCTCACTTTTTCTGACCTTTTTGCTGTCCTGCTTTCTCTCACAGACTGGCTTTACCAAAAAACAAAAAGGCCTCTAATGCAACATTTTCATTACTGGTGAATAGTTTAATCTTATGTTATTTAAAAATATAATTGATATTCTTTTAAAATATTCTTCTAAATTAAGTAAACACTGAATTTACACACTCAAATGTAGTTAATCTATGGGTTGCTAGAGCCTATCCTGGCTACTGTTGGGCAAGGGTGGGGTAAAACCTGGACAGGTCACCGGGTCACATAATCATGGACACCTAGGGACAATTTAAAGTAATCAATAAACCTTTAATTCATTAACCTAGGGCATGTCTTTGGGCTGTGGAGGAAGCCGCAGATCCTTGAGAAAACCTATCCGTGGCCATTTAGAACTACTCTACACAGAAAGGTCCCAGCCGGGATTTAAACCAGAGCCTTTAATTTGTTAGTTAGCTATAACAGATAGTTGATATAAAGCTTAACATGTTTAATTTAATGATTGAACCTTTAATTTTTCTTTTTAAATCTTTATGTAAAGCGCTTTGAATTGGGACTGCACGGTGGCGCAGTGGTTAACGCTCTTGCCTCATAGTAAGAAGGCCCTTGTCAACCTATGGTGTGGTTCACACCAGACGCGGAGCGCCACAGTCCTCTCGCATCGTGCAGCGAATTGTTTTGCCATCTGGTCTATTTTGTGTGCAAGCCGCAAGTGATCCGCGTCAATTCTGGCAGGAAGTTACATCAAGATACATGAGAAAATCCAGTTTATTTTCAAAATATAACCAATTTTTCACAGTAAAACACGCAATTGACAAATGCGATCATGTTTTTGTGTTTAAACAGACTGTAGAGATGGAAATGAACATATAATCACAATACATACACACACAACCCCACACAAAACAGACAGACACACACACACACACAGATTAACGTAGTGGGCCGACTCCGTAGCGGGGCGTGGGGCTGGGTTTTTTAGGTTTAAAAAAACAAAAAAAAAAAACAAGAGAGAGGCAGAGAGCAGTTCTTCTTAGCATAAACATGGAGTAATATTTTTAGGTTATTAATTTACCCATAATGGCAAAACCTAAAGAAACTCTACCAGAAGCGCCTGTCGACGTCACAGAAAAATGCACGTCTATTGTGAATTGCAGGAGAGAACGGTCGCCGCACACACTTCGCTCCGCGGCATTTCCGCGTCCAGTGTGAACCAGGCGTTAGAGGGGGGCTCTGATCTGCAGCTTCTGTCTTTGAGAGGGACAGTGAGAGAAACTTTTGCTTCCCCGCAAAGAGACTGAAGACTAAAGCTGGAACCGGTTCGTTTTGGTCTAACTAGTTACCGTCCTCTGACTCAATGAGCTAACATATGGTTATATTTCAGAAAAAATGTTGCATATAGTCAAAGAGTCCATTTTTACTTTCACCAGATGACTGAGCGCGGCGCATCCAGTCAGCACAAAGAATGTGCAGGAACAGGAAACTGGGTAATAAGTACAAAATAAAACACGGGTGATTTTCAAAATACAAGAAACATATTTATGACAAGTTCATAGCTTCCTCACAACAGGTCTGAAACTAAATTAATCTGTTAAATCTAATGTTTTATGACTAAAACTGCCTTCTTTGAATTCTGTATCATACCGTTTCAGAATATTGTATTAAAATCTTTCTAATCACAGTAAAATCATGCATTAAGAGGCCAAGATGCGAAAGACAGTTTAGCCGGCCGTGAATATTGAAGAAGAGTCACTTTGGGCTCAGCTGTCAAAACCAGGAAAATGGGTTTAAACCCAAAATGCAGCAAAGTGGACTTGGTTGCAAAAATCTAAACAATTAATAAATAAACAAAAACAGGACAAAAAGCCATGAAGAAATAAAAGGTGGAAAAGCAGATTACCTGAATATGTAGAACTGACACTTTAATACACTGAGGACAATGAACAGAAATGAAAATTAGATGATCAACATGAACCTGAAATGACAGAAGACGGAATATGACTAAAACTCCACTGAAACACCAAACTAAAATCCTCACAGCAACAGTGTGATGATAAAATTAAAAATAATTTTAAAAATCAGCATTCTGGGGATAAAAGTTTTTGGATCTGTGTTTAAAATAGTGTCATTAATATTAAACTTTATTCATGTTGATTCTGCCTGGATCACAATAAAGGCTCCAGTGTTTTAATGTTTTTAAAGTCTATGATAAAGTGAACTCATGTTGACAGTAAATCGTTTACATAAAAAATTGACAATTGTATCAATTTCACCTTCACAGGTCCTATAGCTGAGTAGTTATCTATCAAAAATGTATTGTAAAAATTTCCTTAATTTCCATATTGTTTATAGGCCAAAAACAACATGGTTTAAGCCCCTCAGAAATGTTGTTCATGTCCCCGCTGTGGAAATAAACTTCCCTTTATTTCCTGTGTTGATGTAGCCACAAAATTCACAAGTATTTTTTTTTTTTTTTTGCAAGTTTTTGTCAAAACTTTTAAAATGACTTTCCATTGTGCTTCCAGAACTCTGAAGTGCATTTTTGTTGGCATTTTATTTGCAAATGCTCAATGAAGCCGAAGAAAAATGGAGACATTTTCTTGCCAAATATGACCCACAAACCCCAGCTGGCAAATGTCGGCACTGGGAACAGTCAGAAGGGCTAGTTGGTACAAAAATCTGTTTGTGCCTAAATGGAGAAAATAAAAATCTGTAAGTGTGTGAGGAGAGCCGACCCAAACTCAGTCATTGTTAGTCAAATGTTTTTTTGTGCCCAAATGTGAATGCAGTGAGACAGTTTGAAAGGTCTGGATATAACAGCAGGAGGTAACAGGAAATTGGAGAAAAATGACAACAACAAAACAAATGGAGGGAAAGCAGGAACAGAATTAACCTTGACTTTAGAAAAGAAGATATTTGCAGTGTCATTGCTGGAGCACATGGGAGTGTGAGAAATCAATGTCAGTGCATGCCACATGTGAAAAGGCAAGGAATTAGACCTTAAATCCCTGCAAAATCTGTGGCACTCATCACTCTTTTTATGGTTGGATCAATTGTAATCCGTTCTGCTGCTGCTGGTTTCTTTGTCTTTTGTTTCATTTTTTTTAAATTACATTTTTTTTCTGTTGGTTTTCTTGTTCAACTATTTAGGCCTTGGTTTCTACTTCCCCTCCCTATACACATTTAACTAAAAACTAAACTAAAGAAACCGTTTTTTTACATGTTATATGTTTTAATTACAATTTCCTCATTTAAATATTCAAGAGTTTATTGCCATTTGTACATGTTAAGGGAAACAAATACATTACAATAACATAGGTAAAGTATTAAATCTTTAAACTATTTATATTCTAAATTTTACATTCTTAGCATCAATTTGTATAAAATTGGTAACACTTCATAATAACTACACAGTTTTAAACATTAGTTAAGCCCTAGTTGAGCATGAGTTAACACTTAATTAATCATTCATAAAGCCTCACTCCTACTTTATTAAGCATTAGCAAGTAGTTTATATGTGTTATTATTATTAATTATAAGTGTTAATGACAACACATGTTTTGTTAGTGCTTAATAAAGAAGGACAGAGGTTTTATAAATGATTAACTAAATGTTAATTTAGTTAATGCTAATGCTTCATAGTGTGTAGTTATTATAAAGTGTTGCCATAAAATAGAATTAGTATGCTGCTATAATGTAATTATTCAAGAATTAGAGTTGCTTTAGCACAAACAAGAAAATAAATGTCTTTTATTTTATTATAAAGCACTGGATAAATAAGAATTTAACCAATACTGTGTATTTCTAGTGGGATTATACCCCTTTTTTTAAAAATTGTATTAAAGAAAAAAATAATAATATTTTGAAAAAACTGTCCCAACTTCAGGTTTTCTGTAATGCAAGATAAAAACCCATAAGGTCATGTATAATTTCATTTTTTGCAACAGAAAAGCAAAAATGTGTTTAATTCTTA
>NC_050523.1:18434375-18472787 GCF_002922805.2 Oryzias melastigma | reverse complement strand
TTTTTAGAAAATAGCTCATTTGTTTTTCGTTAAACCACAGTGTGGATAAAATTCTCTGGTCTCATTATCTAGATGTGGAAGGGACAGATTAATAAAAGTTATATAAAAGTTTCACCAATTTCACAGATGTTCATCTACTCTATGACCAGGAAAGTCATAATAAATGCAGAGGAGATGTTCAAATGTGTGTAAGCCAGCTGACCTGAAAATGGCCATATCCCAGATCTGAAATTAGTCCCACTGCCTGTGGGTGCTCTACTTGCAAGATTGTCTGGCTCACAAGGCTTCCTATGACAGATTGCTCATTAGATTTCATTTTAATTTCATCCCTATCAGTCAGAGCAAGACTAGGCGATAAAAAGTCTATTTCATTAGAGTTTCACTGTGTATCGACTCAGGAAGCCATCATGTCTTCCAAAAAGGGACTTATGCACATTATAATACAAGTTTAAGTCTAGAAGCTATGACATGATGGTTAAACATGGCTTTTCAACGATCAGTTTGACTACCCCATGCGGTGGGCTGAGCTGCAATAACACAGTATTTCACTGTGTTATCAGTGAAAGCTTTAGATCTATTTAAAGACCCCCCCCCCCCAATTAAGATAGGCTTTTTGTGTTTTTAACATGTTATTGTAGCATTTTTCTCATAGATGGCCAATATAAAATAATTTCAAATCAAAACTCAGTTTGTGAATATTTCTTAATTCAAATTAATTGGTGTTGGATCAGAAAACTGGATGCTAGAAAAAGCTCGGACTAATGACAATGTCATCAGGTGTGCGAGACATGATGAGCGTTCAACACTCGTGCTGTGGTGAATTCCAATTCTGTCTGAAAACTCTATGAATGGATTGATTTAATATTGCTCATCATTGCGCTGCTAATGTTAGCTTGAGGCTATAAGTTCACCCAAACTGAGCTCTCAGCGACAGGGACGGAGCAGGTTGATCTGCGGCAACAGTCCCACCCACAACCCAGAACTGTATTTCTAATGAACAACTGCCGCTGTGCATAAAATGTCTAAAGAAATGATAAAGGATTTTTGATATTGGCTAAAAATTGCATAATATTTCATAAAAGATCGCTGGAAACGATTTTACAATAGAAAAAAAATATTGTTGGAATGTGATCCCAATACTGGTTATTTCCTACAATTTATTAGTGTCTTTTATTTTTAAATAAGTTCTTATAATTTTCTCTTTGTTTGGTGTTGACGAGTTTATTAATGTGGGTGGAACACACATGCCAAGATACACACTGCTTCATTACTTGCACGCGTTTTAAGTGCGTCCAACG
Source organism: Oryzias melastigma (assembly GCF_002922805.2). Taxonomy (NCBI): domain Eukaryota; kingdom Metazoa; phylum Chordata; class Actinopteri; order Beloniformes; family Adrianichthyidae; genus Oryzias; species Oryzias melastigma. The sequence goes on along the minus strand of NC_050523.1, from coordinate 18,471,489 downwards.
TTGAATTTAGTTGTTGGCCGCACGTTTTTAAAGTTAAACTTAAAGTTAAAGTCTCAAAAACTGTCACACTCCTTGGTGTGTGAAATGTGTTCTCTGCATTTGATCTATCCCCTGGGGGAGCGGAGAGCTGCAGAGACAGGCACACTCAGGAACCATTTGATGATTTAACCCTAACCATAATCCTAGCCTTCCTTTGGTTCTGTGCGGGACATATTTTGAAAGTTATACGTGAGCGGTCACTTTCTACTGTGAAAATGGTATTGTAGCTAACGTATAGCAATGTCGGCGGTGTTTTTTTTGACGTCTTACAAGGAAGGTTGGGAGTTGACATAGATAGTAGCATTTGTTTTAGCGGTATCAGTTTGGTATTTTACCTGTTGGAAACGAGGTTTGGTTTACAGGTATTATCAACATGCTAACATGGCTTACGTTTTGGACTTGGCTAATGTTTGGGATGTCAACATTTCTTTTTTTTTTTTTTTTTGCGCTGTGTAAGTGAGTTTTTTACATGTTGCTAACACAGTTGAGTGTTATTGTAAATAATACACCTGATTTTTAGTGGTGTACGACCATTTTTGGTGTGTTTTGCAAAAAAGTTAGGGATTTGCAGTTATTGTGAAAACACCAACTCTGCTAATGTTTCTAATGTAGCTAATATGTAGCGTGTTACTAACAAGTCCTGGAGTGGCTGTGAACACTGTTAATAAAATCTGACTGACAGACTTATCACCTCTGACCCCTTTGTCTTACTTAGTGCACCTTAGTGCGCCTTATATGACATATGTTTGAAAATAGACCAATAAGAAATAACCAAACATTTCATCAAATAGTCAGAATTAAAAAAATGGGAAAGAATTAAACTGTTATTTGGTAAACTTTTAATGGTTTAACCCAAAAATCTAACAGTAAAAAATACCAACTCTTTGCAAATTGACAACTGGGAGTTCAGTCCCAGACAATTTGAACCACTGAATTTGTTCTTTTTTTTCTATCTAGAAAGAGACTGCAGAGAAGCTAACAACTACAGGATAGAGAAGGAGATTGAAAAGTCAATGTTGGTGCAAGTGTGAAAACACCAGCCGAAAACATTATTTAAGTGCAATTTTAAATAAGTGACAACAAACAAGACTTTTAACCCTCTTTCTTTACCTGGTAAGTTTTGGATGTATTCAGTTCACGCTTGTGAAGAAACCAAAAGAAGACATTGATCAATTGATTCAAGAGTAAATGACACATTAATGCCGAAGTATTTATTACTGTTAAACATCAAATATTTAAGAAGTGCTCTACAAAAAGGAGACTGACAGTTATAAATCAGATATATATGTTGTGATTTTTCTTGCTCTGGGTATCATTTCAAAGAATATCAGCAAAGTACAGTATGTGCAAGCGGCCTCTTCTAATGAAAGTTCTTTGGAAAGGTGCGTAAATGTGTGTTTTAGGCTTCCACGTTCAACACTCTCACGTTCTCGTGTTGTTCACGTGAACATAAACGACCGTTTTCAGGCTCTACAAAAAGGATGCAGCCATTGTCCTGCGTTGAAAGTCAAGCCAGGTTCATTTTCACCAATCAGGACTTGGATTTAGAAGTATGATCATAGACTGTAGAATCACTGGACAGCCTGACCCCGCCCCTCTCATGTTCCAAACAGGAAGTACCTGCTGGTTCCAAGAAGCAAAAATCCTTAACTTAACAGCTATTACTTTGTCATTCTATTTGTCAGAATACCCATTCCTGCTCTGATGTTTTTTTCATAACATCGTCTTGAAAATCTACATTGGGGTTTGCTTGAATTTGCGTTAATAGTCATGATCGCGAAATCCTGGAGGGTCTGACAAATATATTGCCAGAAGTGCTAATTGTTCAAAAAGGGATCATGTGGTTTATGCCTGGTTGGAATTCTATGACACCAGGTCGTTCGTACATCTGAATAGATTAGTGAAAGAATAAGCCTGATGCAAGATTTGAATGTTTTGCACCACACCTCTTCCAACTGTAGATGGTAGACATGCTTTAGTTTGGGGTAGCGAAAGTGCAGTGTGAACACAATGATCCCACATCAGTCTAACCTGTTGTTCATTTGCTTAAAATGAAAATAAAAAGGTTGAAGAGGCAAAAACTAATTAATAGCACTGAGAAAACTTATGCAAAGTGAGGCTTGACAAAGACTGTCTGCTTTTCCTATTGCACAAATCTTCATCAAATGCTGCCAGAGCATTGGTCAAAGTTGTTGATCCCCCTTGTTAATTGGATTTTGGGCAGTTGGGGGGAGCTGTCTAATATAAACAGTCAGCAAGTAATTAGGTAGGTTGCTGAAAAGCCAAAAAGAAGTCAATACTTAACTTAAATTAAAGCCCAATGAGCCATTGAACCATTTTCAAAGATTTCCCCGCCCACATATTAGTAAAAGTGAACAACTATTTCATCTATCTTCGCCCATACCCCCATTTTCATGGTCCCTCCGTTTGTTTTTGCTCGATCCGTGTTATCAGTGACCTTTTTTAAAGGGTCAGTCCCTTCTAATGTTGACTCATTCTATTAGCATTTTAACTCCCTCTGTCTTTATGTCTTCCACTCTCTCGGTTCCATTCTCACTTAACATTCACATCCTTCACCACCTTGCTTCCAGCGTCCCACCCGCCCCTTCCTCCCTCCGAGCAACTTTTGCGCTCGGTACAGACTTGTTTACTTTTATTTTGGAAGGGAGCCATATTCTTTTCCTGGCTCAAGCCAACAGCTAATAAGTCTGGAAATAGCAGATAAATGAAGCATGGATATATGAGCTCCTGTGCACAGCGCATGCATATACATAATATTTCACAACAAACACTGGCACACACACAGGGAGCGCAAATCTACCCAGAGATAACACTCGTTTGAGGAATAATTGACAATGACTGATGGCCAGTTTTTTTAAATCTCATTCATTGAACTCTTATTGGGCAGAATGACTGATGGAAATCATTTAGGGTTGGGTTTAGGGTTGCCTTTATAAGATGATGATTAGTCATCCTGGGAATTGCAAATCTGACCCATGTTTTGATCAAGCTCAGCCCAAAATAGACAACAGCGGCAAAAGCGAAATCTTTGTTTTAAATTAATCGAAATAATATACCAAGTATGAAACTTTAAAAGGGTATAAGTGTATGTAGTTTAATAAAGTGATGGAAGACTTTTTTTTTAAACTTCTGGCTTGAAATTCAAAGATTTTGTACAAAATTGATAAGAAATGCGAACAATCTGAAGTGTAAGTTGAGGTAAAGAATCAGTTTGAAACAAAATTGTGTGCTGCTTAACGTATTCAATTTGTCATTCTTTTTTCAGAAAGAACCCCCCCCCCCCCCAATGAGAACTACTCAGGAAAAAATACTGAGTCCTAAAAGTAAAAAAGAAAAAAAAAAAAATGGTTTCTAGTGCACGAGACATAAATTACACCAGGAACTAGGGCTGGCTGATACTGAACATTTGGGTACCAATTCGATACCAGTCACTGGCCACTTCGGTATCAGCTGATGCCATTTCTCCATGCGGGGGTATGAAGAGAGGAGGGGGCTCCGCTGTGCAGAGATGCATCTCAGCAGCGTAGCACCTCCTTCAGATTCAAACATTTCCTACAGGCATCTTGAGTTGTCGGAGATTTTGCCACAAACCAGAAGAGTCACGTGACTGAAAAGAAATCTGCAAAAACGTGAAACCGCGAATAAGCAGAGGAACACTGTATTTTCCTTTAACTTGTTTGGAGAGTCTGAAGACTGAAATGAAATTAGACCGAGGAAATCATACACAAGGAGTTGACACTGGAGGAAAAACACAATTGGACTGTGAGAGGGTGAGCTTTCCCTTTAAAATGACCACCTTGCTTACCTTGCTCAACTTCTCATAACGAATAACACTTATACTGCTTTCCTCAAACAGGAAAGAGCACAGCTTGGTGTGGGCGCTGTAGCAGTTACCATGACAATGGGTCGCACCACGCTTTAGATAGTATCTAGCAACACAAGCCACTTTTATCCTTCAGAATCTTAAAATCTTTTAGTCTTCAGAATTATATTGACCTTGTTAAAAATTAAAGAATTGCAGCAATCAAAGAACATAAACACTGGAGATCCGGTGTTAAAGGGTTAAAATATGAAAAAATATATAGAAATAAAATATTTTATTTTAACAAGCACATTTGTTTTTTTTGTTGCCTGTGCTTGGCATTGCACCTCACTTTTATTTATTTATTCCTGAAACTTTTTACAAGTTTTGTTAAAACATAATTGGAAAAAAAAAGAGCAAAATTGAGTTATTAGTCCTGTAGTAATCCACGCTATAATTTATTTTTATTAACACAGAAAAAAAAGCACTGTGTTTGAATATGCAATCAAATTTACTTGATCTTTTCAGACCTGGAGAAACTCTTCTTCAACCGTACTGAAATTTTCCAATTTATAAACATTTTTAAAGAAACATTTTTAAATAAACTTCTTATTTAAAATGTACATCTATCAATAGTTAAGAATATTTGACATTACTGAATAATAATGAAGTTTATACCTTAGCAATGACTTTTCTTGAAGACTTTTATTGTGAAATGTTTTAGCTCCATTTCCTTAATTGTGCTAATGACTGTGTGAGTGGTTTGAACGAGTGGGTCAACACTCCACTTTTGACCTTAAAACTCCACACAGCAATTTCAAACTGCTGCTTGGCTAGCTATGAAATATATTCAGAGTCTTGATTATCATTTTAATTAATCTTGCTTACTTGGTCGTGAAATTTAAACATTTGCTGGCTTTGGTGGATGTCAAGAGGAGGGGAGGGGTGACAGTGAGATCTGTCAAACGTGGCGTGACAAAGGAAAACAGGAATCTTTAACATAGAGATGTGAAAATAACAAAAATTCTGTTGAATATGAAGATAATCTTTGATAAAGGAGTAGCATATCACTGGACAAACAGATTCATAAAAGTATCAGACTGGTTTTTACTTGAGGGTGATTCCAGTGGAGCTCCAAACTGTTTCTGCAGGGATTTGTGATGTGGTTCAGAGCTTAATCAAGCACGTGAGACGCATTCACAAAACATAACCAGAAGCACTTTAAACCCATAATGCTCAGTACACTTTAATATTTTAGTGATTTAGTAATTATGGGATGTGTCCACTCAAAAATGCAAATCCTATTTCATACCTGCCGCCTCTCCAGTTTATTAAGAGCTGGCAGCACTAAAAAAGAGATGCATTCCCATTGCAGCCTTCTTGAACCTTTTAGTGACCAAGTGGAGCAGTATCTACCAGGAGATTATGAGATTGTGTGTTTGAATCCATAGTCAAATAAAAATAAAGACCCTAAAAATAAAGATCTCTGCTTGACACTCAGCATTAAGTTTTGGATAGGGAGGTTAAAACCAAAATTCTTCTGGAGCATAACTGGACTCTAGTTCACTATTCCCTCAGGCTATGGGTCAAAAGGGATTACAACTTTCCCACAGACTTGAGATTCATTTTTCTTATCTTGTGACGGGCCCAAACCATGATTTTCTTTAAGTCTTTCAGAGTAAAATATATCCATATATATGATCATATATTACCTTTGTATGATTGTACGATTTGTACGTATTAGGGCCACAAAAAGTAATATTACGAGTTTTTTTCTCGTAAAATTACGACTTTTAATCTCGTAAATTTACGAGTTTTGTTCTTGTAAATTTACAAGTTTTTTCCCGTAAATTTACCACTTTAAATGTTGTAGATTTACGAGATTAAAAGTCGTAAATTTAGCCTATGACTTTTAAAGTCATAAATATACAACTTTACTCTCTGTACTTTTTTCTCGCAAATTTACAAGTCGGAATTAAAAAAAAAAAAAAAAAATCTTTAGAAAATGGTCCTAATACTCTATCAAACCAAAGGAACACAAAAAAATGATTTATTAAAAATGAGTTATTTTTGCAAACTCTTTTCATTTCTGGAAGTAAATCGACTTGATCTCTGATCACTCCTTGTCGGTGCCGCCCATTTCATGACGTCAACCTAGAGCCAGCCTCATCAACGTGTCACCCTACTAAAAAAAAAGAAGCATAATTTTAAAATATTAAATATTGTTGTACATGCAAGAACATGTTTAAAACACCAGAAACACAACTAATATTGGAGTGTGATTTTTATCCTGGCTTATAGCCGCACAAAATGTCCTATTTGAGACAAACCCCACCAGAAGAAGCTAAGGTTTTCTCTGATGGCAGCAAAAGCCAGAAGCTCATGATTTTGACACGAGAACAACGTGTGAACAAGGCGGACATTCTTCTAGTGTATGTTGGGGTTGACCAATTCCTAAAAGTCGTCATATTTCTGCGAACAGACTAGGTGAGCTATGGTTGCCGCCATGGTTGGATGAACTTGGATGAGATCAATTTATCAGACTGATGTCCTTGTCTCTGTGTACAAGCACGGAAGGAGAATCCATTTGTTCACCCAAGTATGTCTGACTACAAGCCGATGCAATTCTCTTCTCCCTTTAGGTTCTACTCAAAGAAATAAACTTTTCTTTATTATTGAAGATTAATTAAACTATAAAATAGTGTCAAAAATGCAGCAAATGGAAAAAAAAAAATTCAAGGAGGTAAAGTTTATTTATAAAAAAAAGTAATCTGGGGAGCTTTTACAACTCTACAGAGTGCAAACAGTAAATCTCATTTATTTACAATTTGTATGCATGTTGACCTTTTCCCAGTTTTGTTTTGTTTACTTATTGAAGACAATTCCAAGACGGACAAAAGTTCAGGTCATTATATTTCTACCACGTCAAGCTATAAGATGACAGAGGGAAGTGAAATACTGATGAGCACAGGTTTAAATATTTGATATACTTTGCTAAAAACAACAAATATGTAAATAGAGGCCAAAAAAGATAAGATTTAATAAAATCATCCTTTAACCTTTTGATGCTGATTTACTGCAAAAAAAAAAAGTTGACGATTTGTCGATCTTATGGGGGTCCGGGATGGACAGATGGCTAGAAGTGAGGTGTGAAGTGATTGAGTGGTGGTCTCAGCCAGGTCCGGATATCGGGTTGTTCAGTCGGTGGTCTGATAAGTTGGCGGGGGATCCTTTAAGCAGGGAGATCATCCACAAGTAGTTGATATCAAGCCCAGTTACACTCACCAGGTCTCACATAATCCTGTTTGTTCAGAGTCTTTGTCCATCAAACTGTATTGAACCGTGTAGAGAGGAATCAATGCAATAAAAACACTAACCAAAGTAAAATAAAGATCAATAATCCTGGAACAAGAAAGGATAAGTGCTCAAATATAAACTTCAGAGAGAGGCTGAAAATGAGTATATTGGGAGTAAATGCGGCAATACTTTTACATCTTTGGATAATTGTCTTTAACCTAAAAATGCAAACCTAAGACTTTAAATTATATTTAAAAAAAAACATCCAAAATAGAAAATCTAATGTGGAAAAAAAGCATTTAATATTTACCCTGGTATCAACACTCAAGAAACAGCAGATAATCACAGACTCTTAAGCAAAATAATGCGAATAAGTTTTAGTTTAAAAAGAAATCTATTAGGAAATAAACAATTCACTGCAAGAAATCTGCTCAGCTAACAAAGACATATTTAATTGTCAAGTAGGATTTATGATGAATACTGTATTTCTGATTCAGTAGGGCAAACCATAAGTAAGGTGCACCACCAACGAAGGCTTTTCAAATTTGTCTCACAAATACTGATCACCAAACTTAAAAGGCATTACACCTTTTTTTTATTTATTTTTATTTATTAAAAGCTGGCGGAATTTTCTAAAGCTTGTAAAGTCTACAAACTTCTACTTCTATTAGAATAAAGGACTTTTGATACCTTCTGGTTTTTTGACTGTCCTCCCTTGTGCTTTTCCTGCATATGATGCCAAATTGCACTCCCGATTGAACTGATCTTCATCCTCATCCTCGCAGTTGTAGTCAGGCCATTTGAAGCCGATCCTCCTTTTGTGAAGCTGCATTTGGCTTAAAACAGCTCCTACCATTGTCTCTCATTGCATTGTCTGCCAACTTCTGTGGCTTAGCGGCATTGTTTGGCCTCTGCAATCTCTTGAGTGTTTTGTTTGTCCAAGCATGGGTCATTTTATCCATTGTTCAGAGCATTTATCAAAATGCTTTTTTTTTTTATTTGTTGAGTGTTAAACTTTCAGTGATTGCAGTTGTCATTTGTTCTTTTTTGCTTACATTTTTTACTTGTATAAAATACTTTATAGACTCACTCCAAAGAAAACAGTCTTTTTTGTGTTTTTAACATGTTGTTGCTGCAGTTTTCTCTTAACAGACGACCCTTATAAAATAACTTAAGATTAAAAAATGGATTTCTTTGCATTTCTTCATTTCAGTTGCATTGGATCAGAAAACCAGATGCTTGAAAATGCTCGGATGGGTGCAGCTACAGAAATGGGCGTGCCAAAATCTTACCTTGCACGCACCTGAGCCCGCTAATGCTCAGGTTTGTGCAAGATGAGCTGTATAACTGGATCAATCCTGTGTTACTCGTGGTTATTTTTGCACTGCTTGAGGCTATAAGCTTGCGTGCAAACAGAGCTCTTAACAGTCTCGCCCACAAACCAGAATTGTATTTCTAATGAGCTACTGCCACTGGGCATAAAATATGTTTAGATAAATGACAAAGGTTTTTTATTTTGGCTAAAAACTTTAAAATCATAATTAAAAGATCACTTGGAATGATTTTACAGTAGAAAAAAAGATTGGAGTGGGTCTTTAAGTAAGCCTAGCTTTATGATTTTTTATTGAATTCTCTTTCCACCAGGAATACCAAGACTCCACTTCCCATAAGCTCTGTAATTTGTTACATTTAAAATTTATAGTTTTCATCAAATTGAAATTTTGAGTTGATGATTTACTCAATTTAAATATTTATTTGATAAAAAACTAATATTTTTAATGTAACAAATTACAGAGCTTTTATTAATTGATCCAATGTTTTACTTTTTACAGTGAATGGAATGCTGTAGTTCCTCAGAAAGCCACTGGAGACAGTTTGCTAAAGTGAGTGATTCCCATTGATTCCTATGTAAAAGATTTTTGCTCTATGCAGAAAGTTCCAATATTTGTCCATATTTGTTTATAAATCTATAACAATGTTTTTTTTTTCTTTTCATGAAATGTTATTGTGGTGTAACTATTTTCTTTATTATCTGGTTTCATTTTTTAGAGCCAGAATTTGCACATAATTAGAGGAATATTTGGGAGAGTTCGTTTTTTGAGGTGACATTTTATAGGGAGATGAGTGGACCCGACAGAGCTTGAAAATGTAAGTTTAAGTTAACTCCTGATAATACGTCTTTCCCATGAGAATCATTTTTATTGAACAGAATCCAAAGAGAGTTACTTCAATGATTATCTATCCACTGCGTGAATCTCTATGTAAGACCTGAGACATCCATCTATAGCAAATGAAAAATGACTTTTATTTTGTTTCATATTTGATTCAACATTACAAGGGAATTTGGGTAAAAAAAGAACATTGAGTAGAGATCTGTTTAAAGACTTATACCACGTGGTTAGGCTGTTTTTTTCTACAACACATCTCCAAAATGAAGCAAATGACTTTAAGGTGTTGTTGACTATCTTCCACTGGTGGTTTACGTTAAAACCACAAAGACCATTAAAGATCTTTTTTATGGGTTGGCCCAAACTCTAAATCTCATGGATATAGCCAATTATACAGAAAAAAAATCATCTTGAAATAACTTGTACATGGATAAGTTAAAAATGTAATTCAAACCTGAGACAATCATAAAAAACCTCAAGATAAAAATGACCAGCAACTTCTACGTTACGTAAAATCGTAACGTAAAATCTGATTAACTATTTTTTGAGGAGAAAAAAATTTCTGGATTTTTACAAACCACTTTTGAAACTTCCTAGTAAGATTGACATGGGATAAGTGCAACTTTTTCCATTGTCATTTCATTGTCAATCATGACCAAATTCAGAATGTCAGTTTGTAGAGGCCTGCTGAGCCTGAGAGACTGGCAGCAAAAAGCTGGCAGGGCCATGGATCTGTGCACTTCCACCAAAGGGAAAATGCTAATTTAATGAAGAGGTGACACATGTTTCAAGTGGAAATGTGGTTTCATGAAGAGGAAAAGCAGATGTCAAAGTCTGGAATAAGGATCCCGGGACATAAGGAGAAAAATGATCTCTCCAAGCCGCAGTGTAATGGGCACAGCTGTGGATCCCTTTGGTTTTCTTTTTTCCCCTTGCTCTTTCGGATGACACTGTGTATTTACCAGTGTATAAATAATCAGAAGCATTTGTTAAAACATTTTAATTCAACCAGCTCAAACACAACTGGATAGTTTAAAATGCCCCAATTTGAACCATGTTTTTCTAACCCTTTGTAGAAGTAATGAGGCATCGATTAAGCTTGACTCAGCACCTGGCAAACTACGGAGAAAATCATCTGTCATGGACTCAATATCACAGATGTTCTGAAGTTAGGCCATAAAGACTGTCTCTAAAAGTTATGCTCCGTTAGTGTGGTAGACAGAATTTATTTGGTGCAGTGGTTAGTGCTCTTGGCTCATGGCAAAGAGGCCTCGGTTCACGTCCTGACTGGGATTTGATAGATAGATAGATAGATAGATAAATAGATAGATAGAGTCAGCCGTTATTAATTTTAACATAAAAAGTAATGTCTTCAAAGCTTTAAACATGTTCAATTCCACATACACAAAAATGTGACAATCCACTTGTCAAGTTCTCGAGCTCATCAGCAATTAATTCTGCCTATTGAATGAGGGAAGCCAGTTATAATCCTACTGCTGGGATAGATTTTTTTTCATTCTTGTTTTCTGTCCCACAAGTGGACCTGTGGCTTATTAACATTCATAGTGCACAGCTACGAAATGAAGTTGTAATCCTCTTGTTTTCTGCAGTCACCCACCATGTGTCACATATACCACTGAACCACTAGAGCTTGATGAAATGGAACTTTAATTTAGCCAGAAATCAATCTACTTGAAGATTTTAAGGCTAGAAAGGTGCTTTTTTTCCCTCCCTACAAGAACAGGGAACAACAATATTACTGAGTTTCACTAAGTCGAATAGGAAGTGATGCAACCGACTGGGTAGGAGAACTTGATTGAGTGACCCCGCGCCCTTCATGTTCCAAACAGGAAGTACTCGCTGCCTCCAAGAAGCTGGAATTCCATAGACGTCAATAGAGAAATACATTCAGTCATTGTTCTGCTAGCTGTTTCTAACAAATTCTTGCTAATCCTAATTTTTATTTATATTTTTTCTAGAGTTAAAGTTATTCAAGCCATAAACTGACCAGTCAGATGCCTCAACAAAATTATCATGTTGAGCATTTGAGTGATAGATTCTCCTGGGTGTGATTTCGAGTGGTAGGGGTGTGGGCTTCTAGCAAGCTCACTCCTGATTGGCTAGAGTGGCTTCCATAGAAATGTTGACTTAGACAAATATGGATCTATCACTGGCTACTGATGTAATTTGGTTTCAACATGTCTGAGTAAACATTTGAAAATGGTGACCAATTTCTTTGGAGCTGGAAGTAAGTCCTTTTCAATGGGTGACGTCACACTCAATCAGTCAATATCTTGTATACAATTAATGGTTACAACTGAGAAAAAAGCATTCTTGATGGTGTATTCTTGAGAAAATGCTTTTTGCTTACTAGATTATTTTGAAACTGTTTGACACAATTATATAATCAAGACCCATGTAAACAGTTCAATTAAAACATGTTAATGTTCATTGTTATCTCATAGCCATAGTGCTAACAGTTGGTTGAAGTTAGGATGTGAGAACAAAGAAACAAAGAAAAGTGTATACTACCCAAAATCTAATAAATGCCATGCAGTGAGAATGACTAAGAGCTTGCTTAAACATCCATTCACCTCAACCAAGCAAACAGACAGAATTGCGAGTAGACTGAGATAATTAACCTTTCATTGGCATTCAGGATAATTGGCCGGGTGACGAGACGGCTAAACATTCAGGGGGAGAAGGCTGCAAGAAGACTTTTCTCCAGTTCTTCTGCCGGAGTCTCTCATGCAAACACACCCAACCTCACAATCTCCGATGTACTTTATCCCTCTGACAGCTCAATTGGGATTAGCAACTTCTTAGGCTAAAAATCTCTTCTATTTCTTTTCCGGGAGCATCCACATTGAGGCCTGGTAGGCTTGTTGATTGCCGTAGTTGATCCTAAATTAAAAGCAAGGACTTGATTTATTTGGTGATATACCTACATGGTACACAGGGCCTGGTTGTTTTTTTTTTTTTTTTTTTTTGAGCAATGTTGGTCACCCAACATGTTTGATTATATACATGTGGGTTATGTGGGAGAAACAAAATGCCCCACACTTTCTATTAGTGGTCATCTTCTTCCAGAGCAGACAGGAGAGCTTTCAGAACAATCAATAGAGACAACGTAGTATCACACTGCTTTGACTAGAGTCTACTATAACCTGAATAGGATTTTTAATCTTGCCATGAATACCTCAAAGGTGTCCCGGCCAGACCAAATCAAGATGATTAGTTCTGGCTAAAGTGGTGGACCAGAGTTTCTCTAAGTCACTCCCATAAGCCTCGGGTCTTCTTTTCTGTTGTAGAACTGTACCCCTCCTGAAAATTAGGCTTTTTCCATCTATCTGTCTTGGAGGTCTTGACCAAAACTAAATGTGGTTATATGGACTAATAAGTGAATTGAGAAGCATTTTAACCCTTGTGCTATCATAAGGGGTCCAGATGACCCCAGCCTTACATTGACGTGTTATCCATCCTTTGACAAAAATGGACAAAGGTGGACAAAATTTTATGTCTCCCACGGACACAGTGAAGACAAAAAAATCATATAAGAAAAAGTTCTGTCTTGATTGGTGATATGGCCCTGCAAACCCCCCATGGTGGAAGATAGAGAATTATAAAAATCCTAAAAACAAACGTTTCTAATTGTCAGAAAATCTCAACCCTGTTCTCCTTTGGTTTTGCTTTCAAACTCATTAAAAGATCTGCAGGTAGCTGTATCTCAGTTTGATGTGGCTATCACTCCAATTTACCACTTGTATTTTTAATTATGCTAAGAATATCTTTACAATACCACAGCTTTGGTAACAGATCTCCCCCACATCAAAGTTCTGGCTCCACATTTTTCTCTGACTCATTTAGCAAGTTATCATGTGCAAAGGTAATAACAAGTTTTATTTATACACATGTGTGAAGTTGCAAAAAAATAACTGAAATGAAGACTGAGGATAATGAACTCCAAGTTTTAAGTAACAGGATCTAGCAGATATAAGTCTGGATAACCAAACTACATGGGCCAAGACAACATGTGTTCAAGCGACCACTTTCAATAAAAATGGATTAGATTTTATCTGCGCTTTTCAGGACACTCAAAGCGCTTACATTGTGCATCCATTATTCATTCACACCTCATTCATACTTGGTGACGGTAAGCTACTACTGTAGCCACAGCTGCCCTGGGGCAGGCTGACAGAGGCGTGGCTGCCAGTACGCGCCTACGGCCCCTCTGACCATCACCGGAACATTCATACGCATTCAAACACCAGTGGAGCCACACTGGAGGCAAGTTGGGTTAAGTGCCTTGCCCAAGGACACAACGACACTTGGCTGGCGGGAGCCGGAATCGGAATCGAACCGCCTATCCTTCGATCATTGGCCGACCCGCTCTACCGCCTGAGCCACTGTCGCCCTAAAAGTCTGTTGATGATTGTAAATCCACGTTTTCACATTCAAAACTCTCATGTTTACTAGTTGCAAGCCTATTTTCAGACTTTACAAATTGGGTGCGAATTGAAAGTTAAACCAGGTTGAACGTTGACCAAGCAGGGACTCTGTGTTTGTAGTGACTTATGGGTAGCGTCCTTTTTAAGGTTGAATCCACATTCTTCCCCTCCCCCAATTGGCTTCACCCTACCCCAACATTCAGCCCTCCAAACGGAGAGTTATGGAAAAATAGTCTTCAAATTTGGACGTTACTCCCACTAGATGTAATCAATTGATCTCTGCTTTCCTGTGCTGTAAGGGTTAGGCCATAAAACATATTTTGGACAACCCTACCCCTTCAAATGCCCTTACAATTGGAGGGGTAGGGAGAAGTTGTAGGGGAGGAGAAGAATTAGGATTTGGCTAATTCACAGAAGAGCCAAACATTAAAAATAGTTTAGGAGAAATTAATATTTGCGGTTTGTGCCCTGAGGGAATTTTATGACACCACAGCCCAATCCGAATTCTTCCCTCCACCTTACCACTTATGGGAAAATAGTGTCTCAGAATTCTGACGTCACTTCCACTCACCAATAGTCGCCAGTCAGGTAAAGCTAGCGCAAAGCTGCGGTTGTAAATCTTTAAAGAGGTCATGCTACAACAAAAAGTTATTGCTTAGATTTAAATGTAAACTTCTGAGCGTCAGAGCACACCCACGTGAAGAAAAGGGCTTCTCCTCGGCAGCACAGAGCGACGTGGTTTACCCCCGCGACGGAGGGCTCTGTATCCCTCTGCTTGGAGGCTGGGATCTTTAAAAAAATATTTTGGACACAACTTGCACTACAAATACCCCCCAAAAATGGTGGGGTAGGGAGAAGGAAAGAATTCTGATTGGGCCCAAGTCTTTCATATATCGGAATAGAGCTGTGAAAGAAAAAGGAGCAAGATTAGCAAAATCCTCAGCTTTCAAGGAAAGTTCTGTGGTGAAACTGGCATCACTTTGCTGTAACTTTATGTTACATCAAGCTAACCTCACCGTCGATCATAGATCTAGACCACACTGCCATCGCTCAGCCCGCCTCCTCTAGCCCCGCCCCTTTTTTAACTTTTCAAATCTGGGCGGCAAGCGGAGTCAGCCTCAACTGTCCTGTCAACTGTTATCATTTTATAAACACAATATGTTATTAGATAGTTCTGCATGTCAATGGATGAAAAAGTCTTCTACCAAAAGGCATGTTTTTTAAGTTTATTAATAGTTATTTATTGGACATTTAATGTAATAGCATGATATGTTGGTTTTCCGTTGATTTAACTTGTTGCAAATTGATAGTAAGGTTGTTCTTGAGCTGCCAATTTAATGGTAAAGTCAATTACAAACCCATGTCCCAATTTAACCAATTTTACATGTGAAATGTAAAATCTGTTGCCAAAATGTACAGGTTGCAGTATCAAACAAACTATCAAACTTTTTTTTTTTTTTAAAGAAAAGAATAGACAAACAGAATTGTCTCCACATAAATAAGATCAGCTCAACATCAGTAGTGCTGTACTGATTTAGCAGAGCTTTGTTTAAATAATTTATTCGTCTGTTGTGGTCATTACTAAATGAAAAAGTCAAAAAGAGGGGGAAATGAGGAAATGAAAAAGTAATAACCTCTAAAAACTCTAAGGGATACTTTGAAGCAATGAACAAAACAGTTGACATTCAGTGTCATAAATTAAGAACAAACTATGCTTTATTTAACACTGTAACAAGGTAGAGCACTTCTTCTTCTTCAAAAAAAAAAATCCCAACAAAGGAATAAACAGACAAGAGTCATGGCTAATGTGCAGACCTCTGGTCTGTTGAAAACTGATATTCAACGTTTTTATGCATCACCTTCATTTATTTCATAACGTTGGCTTGAATTCTGATTAATAGCCAGTGTCCTTATTTGAATTCCATGGTTCATGTAACTGCTTAGTTAGCATAGAGAAGAAACAGCTGCCCTTTTGCTCATTATTGTTTATAGATGTCGTGAGTGGGCAGTTCCAATGTTTAGTGGAGTGTTTCTAATGGGAGTGAGCAGTCATTTTAGAAAGAGCAAGTTGAGGGTGCGGCCTTGCATCGATAATCCAAAAAGACATGAGATATGTTGGACCATGTCTCCTTTATGAGCTGAAGTGTCATTAAGCTAAATGTTTAAATATTGAGGAATTAGCAAGTTTTTTTTATTACAAAGAGAACTGTTTTTGTTTTGTAACTTTACAAATTGTCTGCATTTTGCAGATTTCTCATCACATTTCAGAACTCTTTCACTTTGGCATTCAGCTCAATTTATAATCAATCATGAACGATCCGATTCACTGACCTGAAATCAATCCAGAACATCTTTAGCCAAAAATGTAAACATTGTGTCTCTGAAAAAAATAATTGGTACTGAAGAGTGCGGGGAAAGTTTTCTAGATTCCTTGTAAGATAATAAATTCAATGCGTACAAACACACAAGTTTACTTGAATAGTAAATAAGTTCATATTTTTGTTTCACTTTGGTTAGATTCGATTGACAACTTCCCTCAATGATGTTGATGTAGTTGGATAGTAGGAATATAGGGTAAATCGATCAAGTCAATTAATTATTAAACCACCACGCTTTTTGCTGGAAGATTTGGAAAGTTCCCTCATTGGTGGACTCAATTAAATTTGAAGGGATAATACATTTAATACAATTTTAACCTTTTTTTTTTTATTTCATTGCTGCTTTTTATTTCCATCAAATATTTTAGTCTCTCTCTGGTTTTTACAGTGCTTGATAGAGAAACAAATACAGTTTAAAAAATAAAAATAAATAAAAAAATAAGAGTTAAGACCTGCATCAAAAACCCTAAAAAACAAATGTAATTTTTTTAAAAAGGAATGAATCTGTTAAACATGAAAAAATATATAGTATAAATATATGGAGACATTAATTAGAAAATGTGTGGTAAAGTTATTTCACAAACACAAATGTCCTTTATAAAATACTTAAGAAATACAGATTGATCAAAATAAAAGCACATACTTCTTAATACTAATGAAAGACAATGAAACCACAGCTATATTTAGAAGCTCATATAAATTCAGTTTCCAAATATACATTTACGGAAGGCCTGTCTCCTGTTAGGAACAGGAAGAAATAACATCCAAAAGGTCATTTATTAGTAAAAAAATTACCTTGCAAAAACAAAATACCCTATTTCCTTTTTCCAGCTATCATATTCTGTCTTTTTTCAAAGCCCAGCGAAAATAATGAGGTGATAATTAGGTGTCTACTGGAAACTTTCTCTTTTTTACAGTCCCTTAAAGACTTTGGAGAGGAAAAATTGTGTCTTTAGTCCCTTTTTTTCCAAAGCCAATTCCCAACAATAATGAAAGCAAATATTACAAAAAGTCACATTCTTAGTTCAAATTAAGTAGTTGTGATTTTGCATAGTGAAAGTGTTTATGGATGCTGCTAAACTAACATGAGCATGCATGCCAGGACTCAGTTAGATCTTAGTTTTTAGTGGTGGATGAAAAAACTGTTTCTTACACAAAAACGCAGGACTTCTGTAGCATTTGTATATCAACCAAAAATACATCTTATCTTGTCATTTAAAAAGCCACAATTGTTTTGTTACAACATAATTAATCATAATTAATTAATAAATTAATTATAATTAAAAAATACATAGTTGAATTTGTAAATCATAAAAAAAAATTGTGTTTGTTTCCTTCACTTTTTCACCACAATAAAACTGTTTAATACATAATACATAAAGTTTAGAGCAGCTTCATGGCAAAGGTACTAGCATAAACATATTGAGATTTTATCAAACTGGAAAGAACACAGGAACTCCAGGAAAAGGGCTTTTAAATATCAATGTAGCAATAAAAAGCCATAAAAAATATATAACAAGAGGACACTATGTATTTTCTACCTTACTTGCCTAAGATTGAGAAGTTATTGTGTAATCGTCTACTCCAGGCAGGTCCAAAGTCTGGCCTGTGGGCCCAATGCAAATTCCATTCAAATTTCCATTGGGCTGCGGGTTTCTGTCATAAAATCAATAATATTTGGCCCCCACACTTTCTAAAAACAATGTGTATAATTTCTAGATTGTGATTGGCTGAATTCTGCTATCCATTGTTGTTAACATTTTGCCATCGCTGTCACGGTACCGTTCTGTGAGACATTTCTAAAATGTCAGCTGTTAATAATAAAAAGGAAAGTTGACAAGAACCACCAAGACAAATAGAAATTAAAACATATCTGGTTTGTACTTTTAAATATTTATTTCTTGTTCAAATTATTTAAAATTTGTAGTTTTCATTGATCTTTTAATAGTGAATAATATGTAACATTTTATGTAAAGTAGCAAAAGATTCATTTTAGACCTTTCTTCATTTTATTTCTGGTTTTCAAACTCAAAATTCACTGTTATCTTGGAAAAACTGTATTTACATCATTTTGTTTAACAGAAACAAAAAGTATCTCATTGCAATACCATTTATATAATGAATTTTATTCAGATTCTTTTAAGTATCAAGGTGTGAATGTTGTGTGGCAACAATCCTGATGTCAGCATTTAAATTAAAACATTATGTGGTGTTATACTGTGTATTGACATTAAATCTGAGATAAAGACATTGACTCGGAGTGTGAACTGGCTGCTAGAAAGACAGTATCTGTGAGGACGGCTGAAAAACTTGCAGCTTCGTGGTGTTCATCTGGAGCAGACGTAGTGCTGACCGTAAGCTGTAGCAAGTACAGGAAGAAGTATGGTTAAAAACAAGGATCATAAAGCTGATGGGGGCATCTGGTGAGCAGGTGGAGAATTAGTCAGAAATATTTGGACCAGAGGGAAGTTAGTAAAAACTGATCAGAGAAGCAAATTGAAAGAAACAGTAAAATGCTGACAGATGTTTTTGGTGTTATTTATTTATATGGTGTTATTGTAATTTAGCAGTAACACTTTTCTTATAAAAAAAAATGCTTTGAGGAAGATATAGTATATTACCAAGCCAGTAGAAAAAATATATAGATATGTCAATTGTCCTATTTTATTTCTATTATTTTCCCTTCCTCTGTATTCCTAATATAGTTAATTTTTGCCTTGTACCAAGAAAAAGAAATGACAAGAACTAACTGAATTTGTTACAAACGAAACTGTAAAATTTTAGTCCTTACATGTATCTGCGGGTGAAAAAATGGGCAAATGTGTGGACCACCCAGGTGGCCCTCATGAAATTTTCAGATCATAGGGAACCTGGTGAGAACGTAAAGTGAAAATACTTGTGCATGTTTTTTTCTACAGGCATGCTGCAGGCGTAAGGTTATAGTGAACACTTAAGCAACACATAAGGATAAGTAGGGCTACAGTAGGTGAGATGCAATTGTGTAGTATGGATTTTAATTAGTTTTAATCCTGTGGTACACCGTACAGGGAACCTATTAGCGCTGTTCAGGTGAAATACACCTGTCCGTTTTTGGTGAAAAGAGAGCTGAGCCAGAAAGCAAAGCTCTCAATTTCCCATTCAATCTTTATTCCAGTACTCACCTAAGGTTATGAGCTCTGGGTCATGACGGAAAGAACGCACTCCCGACTAAAGCGGCAGAAATTAGTTTCCCCTGTTGGGTGGCTGGGCGTTCCCTTAGAGATAGAGTGAGAAGCTTGGTAACCCGGTGTCACAAACAGGCAGACAGCTGGTTCCACATGCAGCAGGTTTATTAACAGAGCAAAAGTCCACAGGCTAAGCAGGGTCAGACAGGCAGAGGTCATACACGAGCATGGGATCATCCGAGGCGAGAGAGAAGGGGAGTCAGAGTCCAGGCGAGGGTCAGGGGCAGGCGGCAGGCGGCAGGCGGCAGGCGGCAGGCGGCAGGCGATCAGAGTAGCAGGGTCGGAGGCAGAAGATCAGGTCAGGAGTAAACGCTCAGAGTTGCAGGCAGGGTGGCACAAACAAAGCTTCGCAGAGAGTGAAATGTGGAGCCAGAGTATAAGCTGTGGAGGTGATGAGGTGATGGGGAACAGCTGAGCTGATGAGTCCAGGTGATGGCAGGTGGTGAGCTCAAAACTCTGGTGAGCGCTCCCTCTGGTGACCGGAGATGGTAGCAGCAGGTTGCTCCATGACTCCCGGAGAGAGCTCGGAGTGGAGCCAGTGGAGGTGGCTCGGGCATTTGGTCCAGAAGAAAGTGAGTGACAAATTAGAAGAACTGGTTTCAACATGGATTTTTGAACAAAGACGGAAAGGTGCGAGTGTTTCCAGGAAAATGATTGGTATGACAGTGAAATGGATTTTTGATTCTGGGATTGATAGTGAGATCAAAAACATTCAGAGCCAGTGGTAACATAATATTATACAATGTTCTCAGTATTTCATTAATTCCTGAAATGTTTATCTGATGTTGTCTGCAGTTTGTGACCAAATGTCACTGAAAGATGAACCAGTTAGCATCACCATTCTGTCTGTGATTGAATAAACACCAGTCTCCAATGGTTCAAGGTTCAAGGTTCAAGGTTCAAGGTTTTTATATTTGCCATGTATGCAGCAACGTACATTGAACACTGACAATTTTTTTGGAATAAACGCCGGAGCTACTGTTCCAAGATATATGATACATGCAAAACCTGCTTGGTAAGATTTTCAGTTTTAACATTTTAGAGCAAAGCAGTAAAAGGTGTCAAATTGATGGTTTCTTGACTCATACCCTAGAAGTGTACTGGAATTGTATGTCCTTAACTTCAAAATCCTGTTCTAGTTTCCCTTAAGATTCAACCTGATAACCAACGTGTTTAAGTAAGGTGTTCCTTTTAAATTTTTACTTTTTGAAATCATTTTAGTTCCTTATTAGCACAGCACAATGAATACATCAGAGGGACAGCACATGTTAGAGGTTTTGGAGATAAAGTCAGAGAGGCCAGACTGAGATGGTTTGGACATGTTCAGAGGAGAGACAGTGAATATATTGGTAGAAGGATGCTGAGTCTAGAGCTGCCAGGAAAGAGGTCTAGAGGAAGACCAAAGAGGAGGTTTATGGATGCAGTGAATGAAGACATGAAGGTGGCTGGTGTTAGAGTGGAGGATGCTGAAGACAGGCTTAGATGGAGGAAACTGATTCGCTGTGGCGACCCCTGAAGGGAAAAGCCGAAAGGAAAAGAAGAAGAAGATTAGCACAGCACACCAATTTTCATTACTTAAATCCTTTTTTTAACCATTTTTTGTCTATTGTAATTTTGTAAAGGCTAAAATAATATTGCTATAAAAAATGTAACTTTTTTTAAAAATATAAATGTAAAAGTTTGACCTTATAATCACTTAATACGATAATATTTGCTAAAAAAAAAAGAAAAACACATAGCTTTCCCAACATTATGGACTTACTATTATGAGCAGCATAACTGTAATTATTCATGTCGCTGTGAAGGTAATCTCTCTCTTGGCTGCCTTCTCTTCAAGCTGCTGCCCATATGTCCAAACCGCGGCTGTGTCCAAGCCCCTCTGGTTAGGTGATAGACTCAGTCCAATTAACACCGGCAAGAGTCAGAGCAGAAGTGAGCAATGTATAAGACTTCTCATCGGCAGCTTGTCATATATTCTGCTTTTGTTCTTTTTTTTTCTCGTATGCTTGGCTCCATGCCATTGTATGTGGATGTCTTTAATTACCAAGCTTTTTTGGTCTCTCCGTCTCTATGTGATACCCAAAGCTCTGGATAAGCCTTTCAAAGTGAATATTCTCTTCTGCAGCTCCCATGTCAAAGTCCTACTAAAAACAATTAAAGCAGGTGATTACATTAAAATGTCACCTGCATTCATTTGTTAATTAATTGCTGCCCTTTGAGTTGACAGGACTCTTCAGTTTTTTAAAGGCAACCGGATGCCTTTTTCTCCCCTCCACTCACAGCAAATGCAGAGATTTTTGGGTTAGACTTGTTGCAAATGAACTTAGACAATAAAACAGAAGATTACTTAAAGAAGGGGATTTCAGAAGCTATTTAATATAGAGCAGAAAACAGGTATGTTCAAGAACAAGAACGGACTAATCGTGCATTTTTGAACATTTTTCGGGGTATGTCTGAATTCCTTCACTGCTTATTATACAGTAAGTTCACCATTTCGTAGTGCTGTCTCAATGTACAATTCCAAAATCGAGTGTCCTAGAAATTTCCCAGAAGTCTTTTGGAAAAACCAGTGTTTAGACCACAATGCATTGCGTTTAAACAGTTTTGACGGGAAAAAAAGTGTTTAAGTGTAATTTAAAAAAAAAAAAAAACTATTACATTTTTATCATAAGAACATGGTGGATTCATGAATAGACGTAAAATATTCATAGTAATTTTCACTTTGTGAAATTGGTGATGTCATATCCATCACAAAAACAAAGTAATAAACATGGTGTCCAAATTGCTTTTCAAATCCCGGGCACAACAGTATATCGTCCTGCATTATATAGTTTTTTAATAGTTAGGGATTAGGGTGGGAGTTTGGACAAGCCCATGGTGTTCAGACTGGAGTATCACTACCCAAAACTAGTGTATGTCCACCATATACAGTCGAAAGAGCCTTTGTGCAAAATTTTGAAGCGTTGCAAATCTTGTGAATTTTGCACCAGGACTTTTCTTTCACAGCTGTATTCCGATATATGAAAAACTTAGTGTCAAATAATTCCAGCGGACACAAATTAATTGATCAATTTTCAAATGGTCGATATCATCTACATCTATAACACTCTCAGCTGGCCGGTGGAGCAGTTGGGCGGTCGACTCCTAATTGGAAAATTAATTCCTGCCTTGTCCGCTCATGTGTTGAAGTGTCCCTGAGCAAGACACTGAACCACACCTTGCCTCTGATGGAAGGTTGGCGCCAGTGTTCAGCAGTGGAGCCGCCATCAGGGTGTGAATGTGTGTGTGAATGTGTGTGGGGGTGTGTGTGTGAATGTGTGTGTGAATGGGTCTGTGACTGTAAAGTGCTTTGGATCTTTGAGGATTTTGGAATGCGGAAACCCCAGAACTCGTCTTTTCACTCATTTACATGGAGCTTTTATTGTAAGTGGTTGCTTGAACATGGTGTGCCGAGGCAGCTGTGAATGTAGCTTGAAAAAAAACCTTGTAACCTGAACAGGACTCTAGTCGCAGAGGTTAATCATCGCTCTTCTGAATTACAATACTTGACTACTGCCTACTTGACTACTTGTTCCCATTAAATCATGGGTCCCCAACCTTCGGGACGTGGTACCGAACGTGGCACTGGATTAGATTACTGGTACTGGGTTAGAGTACCGGTATTGGGTTAGGGTACTAGTACCCCTCCACGTCCTGAGGGTTGAGGAAACCTGATTAGGTCATGCATTTTTTTTCCCTTTGTCTATGGCCTGGTACCAAGAAGCCCTCCGACCAGTACTGATTCATGGTCCAGAAGTTGGGGACCCTGATATAATGGGAACAGCCAGCACATCAAACACCAACAAGTTAGGGACACCCAAAACATCGAAAAGTGACGTGGAGTGGACCTACACAATGTGTATATATATATGATGAGGTGGGGAGTTATCCTGCTGTTCCTCAGTCACTATTTTGTCACCTCTTTGTTTGTTTGTTTTATTGTTTTCGTCCGTATTTCCCATCCTTCCTCTTCAGTTGCCTTGTCTCATCAGCTGGCAATCTTCAGACTTTATTTCTGCCTTGCTAAAGTCATGAATAAGGACATTTTGGAAATTTATGCTGAAGCATTTGTTCTTGATTGAATTTTATTTGATTTGAAGTATTGCATTCATATCTCTTATCTTGTGATCTTTTGCATTTGATTTCTCTATTAGGACTCAAATCTGACAGCTGTTCCAACTGTGCCTCTGCTTTTCTAAATAAACACTCCATTCATGGAACGCCTGGAGAACTTGCCACTCTTAACACTGCCATATTTTGGAATTTCTTTGCTTCTAGCATGTTTTTTTTCATGGAAATCACAGTTTTTCAAATGTCAAAAAATGTTGGAAATTCTTAGATACCATACAAATATAAGTAAGACCAATATATAAATATTTTATATTATATTTATGGGATTATAAGGGATTATATTTGATAAATAATCCCTTTTGGGTCACGGACACGCTGAAGTCAAAGGGAGGGCACATCTTGGATAGTTTGTCAGTCCATCGCAGGGTTATTGTCTAAATACCTATGATTAAAAAAAAGATTTCAACTTTTTTTTCATTGGAACTTTAAAAGTTTCCAACAACTCCAAATCCCTCGTAAGCAACAAGAAACTTTTGAGTTCATTCCTCCCATAAAGTATTCATCTCAGGTGTTGATTCTCATACAATTTTGAAAGAACTTGAAATATTTTGATGTTTTAAAAACATTTAGGCATACTTTTCTTTAATCCATCAGTATCAACCAAGCGTCTCAGGAAAGAGACCTTTACACTTTATATTGTACAGTATTTAGCAGAGCTCCTACCTCTTCCTTTAATCTAAGATGAAGCCTTAAGCAGTACTCTCATCATTCACTGAGACTAATGGGCTGTCTTTGCTGATGTAATTTACCTTATTTCATGCCAGCTCACATAAAAAAGTGTGACCATCACTATGAGAAATTCACTTCTTAATTATGTGCAGCCCTGCAACAGTCACACATAGTTAATTCCAGCAGAGTCTATGTGAACCATGGCTTTCATTTATAATTTTGTGGCACTAAAATATCAAAGTTGATCATTTGAGCAGTTTGCCACAGCGGACACAGTGATTTCTGGAATGGGAAGTTGGAACGACAGGATATACTTCATGACAAATACCTTCAATCTTTTATTGAACCTATAGATGTATTTTTTATTTATAATTAACTGAGAGAAAATATCAAGTGAAACTAGAGTTCCATTACTGCCATAATTCTAGTGTGAATGCTTTTTGCTGAAAGTAGTCGCTGAAGATGCTGAAGCTTTTGCTGAAAATGGTGAGGGAATTTACTTTAATTGCTGAAGGGATTTGCTGAAAATGCAAAAGCTATTTTCA
The DNA here is from genome assembly GCF_002922805.2 of Oryzias melastigma. Lineage (NCBI taxonomy): Eukaryota > Metazoa > Chordata > Actinopteri > Beloniformes > Adrianichthyidae > Oryzias > Oryzias melastigma. Next base: position 18,446,728 of record NC_050523.1, on the reverse strand, counting down.
AAATGTTAAATTAGCTAAAAGACTGGAAATTATCTATAAAATAGCGCTGAAGTTGACCTAAATTTCTGAAAAATGTGTGGAAAATTGTTTAAAAAATCCCTAATACCAATGCCAACTTTGCAAAAATATTTAGCGTGTTGCTTAAATATGAGCTAAACCACAAATTAGCTAAAAGAAAAAAAAAACTTGAGTGGATGTGAAATTAGCTAGCTCATTGCTTAACTACTAGCTAAACTCCAAAATAGCCCAAAATTCCTCTGTAAGTTAGATTAGTCAAAAACCTTAGCCTACTGCCAAAATACAAGTTAACTCTAAATTAGCCTAAAAAGCTCAGTAGATAACAATTTAGCCAAAATCGTTTGCATGTTTCTAAAATAATAGCTAAACCTTAAAATAGTATAAAAAACCTCAATAGATGCCAAGTAACCCAAATGAGCTGACACAATGCTAATATAGCAGCTCAATGCCAAATTTTGAAAATTACAATAAAAAATGGAAACATATTCCATGCATATATTTAAAGGTTTGTTGCTAATTCATTTATGAATACTAAACTTGAAGACTTTCTCATTCAGTATTTCAAAACTATTAAGTTTATGAATACCAAAAGTACAAGCAGTCATGTGCTGAACGAGCTGAACGTTGAAATTGCTCAAAGTGTGATTGAGTTTTTACTTGCAGAAAAAAAACATACTCAATGTCTCTTAAAATGTATTTTGAATTTTTAATTCAAATACGTGTAATCCTTTTATGTCATTTACTGTTTTTCAATTTGCAGCTGTCTAAAAGCTGTTACCACAACTTTTATGAATGTTAAGTTTTTTAAAAATGTGCTGAATTGTCCTATTTTTGATCTGAGATGTAGTACAATATAGATGGAAGAGTGATGACAAAGACGCAGAAGAGTTCAGACACAGACAAATACCCCCTGAGGGTTTAACAGGTGCTCAGTGACCACCGGAGTGTGCAATTCTTTCTAATAACTTCATTTACTGGCACTTGTCAAGTGGATTTTAGGACCAAATTAACCTAACAATTAAACTTTTAGTGTGAAACGGAGGAATTAATGAAGATAAAATGAAAGAGTGGAGTGTTCTTGAGGCAAGTGAAGCTAGAACCTTTGGGATGGCTCTGAAGTTCTTTATTTAGTGGTTCAAGAAACATTTTTAGTGTCTGCGATCCAGCTTGATCTTTTGATGATGAGCAAGAAAAAGCCGAGCATGGGAAGAAATAAGGCTGAGTATCTAGATAAAAAACAAAACAAAAATAAAACAGTGGAGGAAGATACCACCAGGACTGCACTTACTGTATCAGCGTACCTTTGTAGCAGACGCTTCTCACTACCTGCCTTACCTACACATTCTCACTCCCAACTTCTCATTTATGGGTATATGGTTCTGGGCCCGTCCGGGTCACTTTTTAGTCACTTTTTGATTTTTTGGATCTCCCCAACTTCACTTTTTTACTCGCTGGCTGTTTGATTTTTGACATGCTGGCTGTTCCCATTAAATCACGGGTCCCCAACCTTCCGGACGCAGTACTTGGTGCAGAACCAGCATCAGGTTTGGGTATTGGTACCGGTCTGACCCGTGTTCCAAGGATTGGGGACCTCTGATTAGCGTCTGTTGCCCGGAACCAACTGGCCCACAGACTGCTACCGTTTTGTTGTCTGGGGTCATGGGAGCTGCCAGCATGTCAAAAAGTGACAAGTTGGGGACACCCAAAACGTCAAAAAGTGACAGAGAGGCCCGAAACATACGTCCATATTTGACGAGGTGGGAGTGAGAATGCGTTGGCCTGCCAGCATGCCTCCGCTAAAGCAGCAGTGAAACGTGCTCTACCTGACATTGACACAGACGTTCAAAATTGGTCAGGGAAATATAAAGTTGGAATCAGTTAACCATCCCAACAAGTGTAGGACTTCCATAATTTCTACATCTTGTTGCTTTGCCTCGCGTTTCCTGGCAAATTACTGAAAAGATCTTTAGCCACATTAATTTTTTTTTTTTTTTAAAGGAAAAGTTAAAACAAAGATTTAGTGACAGTACAACAGTGTTTAATAACCCTTGTGCTATCCTAGGCATGTTTACATTAAAATTGGCGTCATCTGGACCCCACAAACAAGCATGCTGAACTTTTTTTTTTTTTAAGGATTTTTTATCTTCACTGGTGTCCGTGACAGACATAAAACCCTGTCCACCTTTGTCATGGGGGGGATCACACATCAAAATAAGTGGGGGGTCATCTGGACCCCATAAGAGAGCATGAGAGCTAAAATCAACCAAACGCGCTTCTAAATGAAAACATCTTAACTTGGATTTGAAAATACTCAACTAAGTTGACATGTCGTTCATATTGAGATTCATTAAATTAAACAAGAAATAAACCAGGTTTTGGTTTATCACTGTTGTCAGACCAACTGAGATACAGTAGAGATCTTTGTGTAAAAGCAATCCTAAGTTGCTCACAGTCCATATAAAGTGTTCTTGCTTAAAGCAAAGACAACACAATCTGAAAAGTTGTAAATAAGGCTTCTTTTGCTTTCTGTCTGATCTTTCTTTCCTAAAACTGTAGAGAACAGCTTTTAGAGGAGCCCTCGGCACGTATCTTTGTCAATCTTCATCTCACTATGTAATAATAGAAAATATAAAACTGTTGACTTTGACTTGACTCCCCCTTAGTTTTATTCCTCCACCATGCCTTATTTTGGAAGTTATGTCATTTCACATATTTTATGGTCTATGTCATAGACCACAAATAAATAAGCAAAGAGGCAGCTGCCTTAAGGCATGTCTGCCTGTCAACCGCTACCTTACCAAAGGAAAAAGAAAAATAGAAAAAAAAATGTAGATCTGTTTAAATACTACTTCTTCCAAAGAAGCTTCCAAACAAATTAAAAAAAAAAAAAAATAATTCAAAGCATACCATAAACAAGGTCACTCTCTACAAACATGCTGTAGACATTGCATGCAGATCTAAATATTTAACTGTTTGTTCAGTTTTTGTGACACTTTGAGGAGAAAATCTCATTTGGTGCTTAGGAAGGGGATAGGGATGTCAACCAAACTTCCGGAAAAATAAAGTTTTAGTACCGAGCACCCATACTGGGGGTTGACCCAAACGAGTATACATAGTAAGGGTAATGTTACAAACACTTATGATTAGGGCTGGGTTAATAAGATTGATTAATTGATTTGAATCAATTAAAGCTTAATAGATCAAGAATCGATTCATAAAAATATAGATTGATTTAGTATATAAAGCTTGATGCTACTATTTAATAGAATTTCCCATAGGACAGCTAATACTATCGCTCAGTCGACGTAAACATACATTGATGACTAAATAAACATCTCTAAACTCACAGGCATGAATTTTCCAAACTCTTCAAATTAATTTTTTTCTAAAGTAACCATTCGTGGTCTAAAGCAATGTTTTTTGCCCAATCTTTGCTCATTCTTCTTGAAAAAAGTGTAATACTACAACGTGATCGCCACCTAGTGGCCAAACTGAAACGCCCTACAGAAGAAGGAGAACAATGTTTACAATGTTAAGTATCTTCACATTTTTGTTAGAGCTTCTCCATTTCTAAAACCATTTAATTGTATTCTATTAAGAATATAATTATTCCATTCATATGCATTAACTCTGACAGCTACAACAACTCACGCTCTATGTTTTACCACCGCCGCTGTGTTGCTTTTCTTGCCGATAATGTGGTTGTAGTCATCAGTTTCTGTCGCCGGAAGTATGCAGCCCTAAAGCTGTTTGTTCCCGTTGCCATGGTGAATCGCACTGTCTTTGCTCCATTGCTCAGGGCTTTTTATGGTCGCAGCTTTTGCACCTGATTCTGAGTACAACAACTCAAAGTTGATTGAATCAACTCTTTTTAGCTGTTCTGAAACCAAAAACTCTGAGTTTTCAAATTTTGAGTCAGTGAACTCTGAGTTCAGGTTTGAACTCTGAATTTGCTAAACCTACTTCTTTAAACAGGCCCCTGGTAAACCTAAAAAAGCAAACATCAGCTTTTTAGCCATACCCTCAGACATTGTCATGTTAGTTGTGTTTGATAGGCTCAGCCAAAAAGTTTGAGGGATAGTAAAAGGGTGTTTTCTTTCATAAAAAGTAACAAATCTCCCATTTTGTTTACACTGGAAACGTATCTGCTTATTAATATTCTGAATAAGAGGGTTGCATTGGCTGTCATTTTTTTCCCAAGCTTTTACGGTTGAATAACTTTGTTTTCATTTGGATGTGTGTGTTTGGCTTAGACTTCCTGTCACAGGCATCCATTAACCTATGCTAATTGCCTCCACCTCTGTTGAGTCCAGCCTTTTTATACAAAAGAGAAGTGTCAGCAAGAAGGAGCAAAAGACTGATGAGCCCAGGGCCAATGGCAAGATGTCTTTGTTTTGAAGAGCCTGAGTGCATGGAGCAAGTACTGTACGGAGATCCAAATTGGAAATTACAGGTCTAAAGATCACCAAGACGCCACACAAACAGGATGCAGAAAATAAATGTCAGCATAAAACAACGAGGACGTTTGCTCATTAGCAATCTATGGAAAATGGCACAGAGGTTATTTGGTGGTGTGTGTCGCATTTGTATCTATTATTAACAAAGATGAATTTTAAAAAGTTGTCACTGGCTGAAGCCAATAATAAGGTGTGATGTATATTGCATAACTGGACATGTGGTGTGTAGTGAGCCCATGACATCATCGTTTTTTATCAGTGCGGGAAAATGACTGATAACCCCAAACAAAACGCACTACAGCACAGAGGACAAAACGCCGCTCTTTGATCTTCTCATTAAAGCAGAGTGTGTTTTTGTGCCTAACATGAAAACATCAGTGTGCATCCTCGCTTCCCCCTTCTGAGCTGTGGGTGTTTGATCTCTTGACACATGGCTGCCATACTGACAGATTAGCCATCAATGTCTAACTTGTCAAGGCTAAGTGGTGTTTTTTTTTCCATTTCTACAAACTTCATATTAAAGCCCTACTTTTATGAAAATACTTTTTCATATTCATTTTTTAATGCTTCTGAAAATGTTGTGATCAATTAATCAAATTTCCTGCAACGTATTCTGTCTTTAGTGTACATTTATTTTGGCAGATTTAAGTCACACCAGAGAAAGGCTCTATTGAAAGACAATGACTGAAAGCTAAATCAAACTGCTAACAAGCAAACGCTGGATCTTTTTAGATTGTAAGTCAGCTTTTTAGAATAACTTGCAAATGAATTCTGGTGCAGTTCCATATGAAAAACATTAAGCGTTTAAACAACCACTTGAAAAGTCTATATGTAAATGATCGTAAATCTATGTGTCAGGCTTCCCCGGTTAAAAGTTTTTAACCCTGTACACGTAAAAAGTACTGAACCATTGAATGCGCCAAGATTGCAGCATTCGTGAGTTGTCAGTACGGATGGTTAGAGTGTGTCATAATGGCACCTTACAGTCTTCCTCTGCGTATTCGTGTTTCTGTATTCGCAGTTTCACGCATTCACAGATGTTTTTTAGTCACGTGACTCTTCCAGTCAATCTCTAACAACTCAAGACCCTTGTGTGAAATGTTTGCGTCCAAAAACCCTGTATGGGTGCATGCGACTAAGGTTTTACTTGGTCATAATTTTTTAAGGCACATTCACAAAAATGTTAGCGTTTTTTTCCAGGATTTGATTCATGTTTTACCAGATGTTTTAGGAAAACAAGAAAGAATGTTAGAAACTTTGATAGTCAATGTTTCTTGGAATTAATTAGGAGCATTATCTTTAATATGTATCTTTAAGTATCCATTTATGAAACAGCAATCACATTCATATTTCAACTGTTTATTGGTGTGAAAGTAATAATGGACAAAAAAACTCACAAACCCTTGCAGGAAACTGGGTACATAATGTGATTTTAAATCACTTGGAGATGAACCACCAAAAACATATAATGAACCAGCAATTTGGTGAAGGAGAGTTGCCACACAGAACAGGTAAGGGCTGAGAAATTCAAAATAAGACACCAGAGCAGAATTTAAATGTCAATCTTAATAAAATGATTGCTTGAAAATTATCGGAGCAAAAATATGTACTAACAATGCATATTTTTAACAAAATAATAAACCTTTAAGAGAAAAACCCTCTTTGAATCCATTTGAAGTGAATTAAAATTGTATTTATATGTTGGCAGAGAAGAAATAATGAAGCAGGAAATCAAATTACAGCAATCAGCAGTTCCTTAAAAGGCTCTATAATAGCAGTAATACATTTCCAACTGCTGTGGTATCTCATTATTGTTAAAGAAGTACAGAGTTTAAAAGGGTGACCATAAAGTGACCCAATAAAGTTTCTGTGGGAGGTCTGGCAAGATTTCAACTCCATTTTTTTATATGTGGTTCTACTAGTTTTTCATCTTTTTACAGTTACCCTCACTAAACAGGATCCTGTCATTTGTTCCCATGTGAGCCGGGGCTCTTTTCAGGCTGTTATCACACCACACACAGACACATTCAGGCACACGCAGATGGAAAAAGAGAGCTGCCTTATGTCGGCAGCCACACCACACACAGGGACCCTGGTGAACGACTCCCATCATGAGAAGGTAATACGCATTTATCCTCCTGAAGCAACGAAAATGTCGTCAAACACACACACACACATGTTTGTAAGTACACAAACCACAAAATACAGTATATGCTCTAAAGGATGTATTTTGTGTCAAACCACTAATGTTAGGGCTTGATGAAAAACATGCCTTTGCAGCAACTGAAACACACGTGCTGGGTGGGTGTATTTCCACAGCTCACTGCTTATGAAGGCCTTCCTATGTTCAGGTCATGAATGGTTTCTGTGTTTAATCAATAGATAAAAGGTGAAAATGTCAATCATTGACAATTTACTTTAAATTTAAGGTAAAAAAAAAAAAATTACATGATGCTTCAGCTTTTTACTGCAGTTTTTAATTACATTAGATGGATGCTGCTGCATAATCAATGCTTCATTTGCATTTGTTCTTACTTGCTGGTATTGGAGGAATTTTCTGAACCCAGTCAATAGAGCCTCATTTACTGTAAACTATTGATGTTAGTGTCTTCCTTTAGCAGAAAATATAGTGCTCCGAATACTGGGGTGAATCATCAAAATTATATTGTTGGTTTTGCTGTGCGTTTCATGACAAACACTGTTACCCATTTAAACTTTGACACATTGAAAAATTGTTGATATTTTCTCTTATTTATGGAAGGTCTTTAGCCCAACAACAATGTTTCAACATACAACCAAAATCTATGCATCCACATGTAAAAACTCACCCAAACTGGCACATACTAACACACCCCAGGTTAGTGAAAAATGTAGTGTCAGGTCATTTCATAACTTTGCCCCCGACATATTGTCTCCATGGAAACTGAAAGAACATGAGGTCAGTAGAGCTGGAGGATTTTTATTTTTATTTTTCTCGTGCTTCCTCCTTAAAGCACATGCATGTTTGTCATACCAGAAAATAAAACAACCAAAAACCAGCTTTTGCTAAATTAATCAATAATTAGTAAAAGCCCATCTCAATAGACAGTTGGATGGCTTGAAGGATAAAAAAATATATAGCTACTTTATTGATTGACAACATTGTTTGATTTGACAAACACCCACAAGTAAAAAAAAAAGTCTTCAAACTATTTTTTGTCACCAGATTTTCGACACAGCATCTAGTATTTTTATGTCATTTATGTATGCTTTATTCCATTATTTGTTTTAACTTTTTAGCTGTTGTTTTGTTTTGTTTTTTCTTGAGCTTTTAATGTATGGCACCTTGTTTGATTAAATTTTTTATAGGGCACCATACAGTATATATTAATAAAACTTAAACTTCAAATTGTGTTAAATAGTGGATTTAGAAACACAAAACTTTTTAAAAATGCAAATAACTAAGAAATAATTAAAAGTGTATAAAACTGAAGATGTTAGGTTAGTTATGTAAGCCCCATACACCTCCTTCCTCTCCAGAGTAGCCTTGAGGATCCTGGTGTGATGAAGGACATTGCAGATCAACACTTTTTTATTGTAATTTGATTTTCTTAGGACTGAAGGAAAAACCTGTGTGATAAAGCACAATACATTTTATTTCTAATTCACCATCTTTTCCCAAGAGTGGTACTTATACTTTATACATTTTTATGATTAAAGATCAAGAACATAATAATAGCCATGTCTTTGTCATCATTTTGTTAACTTTTCATCAGATCCTAAAGTAACAGTGATTTTAACTTCAAGATAAAGTGTGTAAAATTTGTTTTTCCGCATTTAACCCATCAACTGGGGGAGTGGTGAACTGCAGACACACCATTTGTTGGTCTAACCCAGGGGTGTCAAACATCCAGCCCACGGGCGGTATCCGCCCCGCCAGATGGTTTAATCTGGCCCAGTTGTGAAGAAAAAAACTTACAAGGATGTTTAAAAAAAATAAAAATAAAAAAAAACAGCAGGTCTCTACCCCATTCCTAGAGCAAGTTATGGTTCTTTAAATAAATTACTGCAATGTGCAATTCCGCCACTCAAGGAGCAAAGGAAATGTAAGACCAGCACATATAAATATTTACTATAAACAATGTAATTATAGGTGATTAGGTTACTAGGTTGGTTGAGGCATTTTTTCCAACTAAAAAAACAAAAAACAAAGCTACAGATAACAAGTAGACCAAAAGTTATTTTGCTATTATGTTACTGGTCCGGCCATCTTAAGATTAGACGGGTTGAATGTGGCCCCTGAACCACAATGAGCTTGACACCCCTGGTCGAACCCCTCAATCTAACCCCTTCTGTGTCAAGCAGGTAGGCACTAGGTCCCATTTCCAGAGTCTCCGCCATGGATTTGAACTCATGACCTATCAGTCTTACCACTCTGCCACAAGGCCACTGTGCTTGTACAAGGCCACAGACCTTACCTTAATATTCGTTTTCATATTCTGCATCAAGTTAATAGAAATCAATCAACCTCAGTTGTTTTAAATATTAGTTTGCCTCTGCAACATCATTGCTCTTGAGCTGACACTAGTTTTCAAACAACAAAAAGCCAGAGGGGAGAAGGCACAATTTATTATTTTACAGGCAGCATTCAAAAGGCGAATACAAAAGAGAGCAGCATCGAATATCCACATGGTAAGTCATTTCTATTTGCAATTTTAAATACTTCATTATTTATTTTGTGTGTTTATGCAAATTATTGATGCATGATTTCATATTTTATGTGAAAAAGATGAAAACTGGGATTCTGCAGCAGCTGCTCAAACATTAATTTTTAGCATTGCGACCAGTCAACCATTTCTTTTCCAGTTCTATTTTTGTACAACACATTCACACGCAAATGGTCTTGTGTGCACATACACAGAAAGGGTTCACGTTACTCAAATCCATTGGACCACTTTGATTCAGTTCGCTTTAACTTGCATGTATTTATGTTTGACTTTAGAAAATTAATTCATGAAATCATTATTTAAATTTTTTCCCATTTATGTTGCATCTTTGTGCCGAAAAGCTCAACACATAGACAAGAGATTCAACCAAACACAGAAAAATATCTGCTGTACCAATATGCCGTTTTGTCTTTTTTAAATGTTAAAATGTCTGATTTGATATCTACTTTAAAGAAATCAATAGTCAAATCTCCTAAAACCATCAGTATCACTGCTGAGCCCTCAGCTGAACTGATTGAAGATCTTTTGACCATTATTTAGTGTGAGTTTTTCATGTTACTGAAATTACTGGGAAATCACACTCCTCGGGCTCCCTGGGAAAGTCTAAGCCAGGGTACTGGAGAGCAGAGTTTGTCCGATAGTCGAATCTCCAATCCAGGAACAACAGTACGGTGTCCGTCCTGGTTGTGGAACAGTGGACCAGCTCTACACCCTCTCCAGGGTGTTGGAGGGTTCATAGTAGTTCGCTTATCCAGTCCATATGTGTTTTGTGGATTTGGAGAAGGCGTTCGACTGCGTCTGCCGTGGTGTCCTGTGGAGGGTGCTCTGGGAGTACAGGGTTAGGGTTAGGGTCAGCCTTAATGCAGGCTGTCTGGTCTCTGTATGACTGGAGCAGGAGCTTGGTTCGCACAGCCGGCTGTAAGTCCGGCTGGTTGGACTCTGGCAGGGTTGCCTTTTATCACCGGTTCTGTTCATGGTCTTTATGGACAGAATTTCTAGGCACAGCCAGGGTCAGGGGGGATCTGGTTTAGGGACCACAGAGTTTCATCTCTTTGCAGATGATGTTGTTATGTTGGGTTCATCGAGGCAGGACCTCCAGCATGCGGTGAGGTGGTTTGCCGCCGAGTGTGAAACGACAGGGATGAGGGTAAGTACTGCACTGCAAAGTCTAAGACCATGGTTCTTGACCAGAGAAAGGTAGTTCCGATACCGGTTAGCTGTGATGAAGAGAGAGCTGAGCCAGAAAGAAAAGCTCTCAATTTACTGATCTTTAAACCAATTCTCACCTATGCTCATGAGATCTGAGTCATGACAGAAAGAATGAAGTCCTGGACGCGTCCCCAGGGAGGTGTTCTGGGCATGTCCCATTGGGCGGAGACCCCGGGGAAGACCCAGGACATGCTGGAGAGACTACGTCTCTCGGCTGGCCTGGGAACGTCCCCTCAGAAGAGCTGGAGTAAGTGGCCGGGGACAAGGAAATCTGGGTATCTTTGCTTGTTATACATTAATGGTTGCAACTATATCTAATCTAAATTAAATATATACACATTTCAAGTGACTTCTTCTACTATTGTCATGTTATTACGTTAAAATTATATTATATGATCTTGAAAGTTTTACCTTGGAATTTTGAGTAACCAAAATGATGTTTTGCTGTCTTTTTCTGTGCAAATTTGCAAGTTTTTTTTGTAGCACACTATGTTCTGCATCCTGATAGGGTCCAAGTATCTTGGGGTATTCTTCACAAGTGAGGGAAGTCAATGGATGCAGTAATGAGGTCACTGTATCATTCTGTTATAGTGAAGAGGGAGCCTGGTTGAAAGGAAATTAAAGCTCTCAATCTTCTGATTCATGTATGTTGTACAGTAACTTACTTGTGGTCATGACCTCTAGTTCATCACTGCATACATAAGTTTTCGGATGAAAGCGACTGAAACTAGTTTTCTTAGAATTGCTGGATAGCCCTTAGAAATAGGGGGAGGAGCTTGGATGCCTGGAAGTAAAAGTTGTAACACTGCAAAAAACAGGCCCTTAAAAAAACTCAACATTTAAGCTCCGCCTTAGGACCTCAAGACAGACTCTTTTTCTCTGGGCTTCCGGCCACGCCCAGAATCCATCGCTGCAGCGCTGTGTTTTTCATACTTCAAGGCATAGGTGTTTCTTAAGCACATTAAAGTGTTTATAGAGGGCTAAAACGGGTTCCGTCTCCCTTCTTATTTGTTTTGGTTTAGAGCCAGTCGTAATAAAGTGGGGGCTCATCTGGGCTTTGAACCTGGAACCTCTCGCATCCCTTAGATGATGATCAATAACAACATTGCGGTCCCTTCTGTTTCTAGCTGGGGTTCACCATGCTTCTTGGTATCAAAGCCAGACAATACTTCTCGTTTTTGTACGGATTTTTGCAAATCGGTAACGAAACCTTCTCCAGAATTACTAAAAATTCTTATTTAAAGAACAAAACTTTGGTCACTAAGACATGTTTTTCAAACATTATTTTGATTTTGAAAAACTTTCTTAATAAGACTTTTTCTTGCAAGACAAAAGTAAGACATTTTTCCTTAAAATAAGTTCTTTCTCAAGATTCTGTTTTTGCAGTGTGTTCATTCACTTCAAGAAAGGCCTTTTCAAATGCATCTGGAAACAATTAAAATTCTTGTTTTTACTTTTAAGTCACTCGCATGTATTGCATCCATTTAACCTTTCTGGTTTGATTTTAATATTCCCTCCAAAACTCCCTACACTCACCAGAGCGTGCTACTGGTTCCAAAAACCAAATGCAAGTTGCAGAGTTGCAGAGTTTATATGAAGGGCCAGAGATGATCCCTGTCTGCTGAAGCATAAACTATTTACTCAAAAGCTACTCAGTTTAATCTATACATGTAAATGAGAGTAATGACAGTGACAAATGAGAGCAGTATTTGATTATTTTCTGGGTCACACAAGAATACACAAAACTCCACTGAAGTAACCAAAGTTCACATCAGAAATCAATCAAGACATCACATGTAATCTGTAAAACATAACCTCAGTGATAGATGAAGTTATCACGGAGAGGCCTGCTTTCTCCATATTCTTTGAGTTAACATGATTGATCGCTAATGTAATGTAACGGGAGCATCCTGACAATCAAAGGCATCCATATAAATCATGTAAATTAGGAAAGATGGAAGTT
>NC_050523.1:18428660-18434257 GCF_002922805.2 Oryzias melastigma | reverse complement strand
AGCAACATAAATCAATACAGGCTAATGTATTCATTCATAAAAAAAAATACTGTTAAGAGTTTTAAAGAGAAACATAAAATGACTGACAATTCTTTTTACATAATGAAGCTACTTTTGGCCTTTTGGCACCTGAAAATCGTGTTTCACACGCATATGTCAAAGTCAAGGCTAGGGGGCCCAGCCCCCTAGATAATCATATCTGGCCGTCCTGATCATTTTATTTTATTGTCATTAATGGCCTGATGTTATTTTGTGCTCATTTCTAACTTGTATAATTTTGACAAAATATATTTTTATGGAGAGTTAAATATCGAAAGTTATTAAGGTTTAAGTTGATTTATTCTGAATAATATTTGTGCCTTTTTATTGTACACATTTATGTTAAAACGTTACGGTTTTAAACATTTAAACATTTAAATTCTACTAGCTATTTTGACTATTTTGGCATTTACTAAGATTTTTTAGGCTATTTTGAAGTTTAGCGAATATTTCAGCTACATGCTGCTACAAGCTGTTTTGGCTAATTTAGGCTTTTTTGAATTTTGTTTTAGGATATTTTGAAGTTTAGGAATTTTTAGCTAAACTTTAGCTACTCTAGCTACATGCTAGCTGTTTTGACTGACCCAAGTTTGGTTAAGGACCCCTCTGCATCAACAATGTATGATTTGGGTGTCCCTTACTTGTTGTTTGTTGATGCGCTGGCTGATCCCATTAAATCACAGGTCCAAAGCACCGGTAACCTAACCAGGTACCAGTACCCTAATCCTAACCTTGTCACATACTTCTTTTTGCAACCATGTAGGTTTAGGTCTTTATATGCAATCAGCATAATTTAATCATTATTATTATTTTTGAATGAGTAAAAGTAATACCCAAAGCAAAATCCAATGACAGAGAAGAAACTCAATCAAAATCTCTAAATGGATGCATTTGGTTTCCCTTAATGCTCTAAAAATTAATGAGTCCATCAGTGTGTGACAGACCCCCTATGTGCGACTTTCCTGAAGGGTTCACAATGATCATCATTTCCTGTCGTCCCCTGACAGTCTGACAATGAAGGATGGAAGTGGTGGTCTTGAGGGAGAGAGCAAGAAGAGCTGCAGGTGTGAATGTTAACTAAAGTCAGCTGTGAGAAACGATCACAGAGTGAGGGCAAACAAAAAAAGTAATGTTAAACAGCCAGAATATGTAAATACAGTAGTAGAAGAAAAAATCAAGCTGATGTACAAACAGAAAATCCCCTGATACTCAAATAGTCATTCTAACATTTCTCCAACATTTAATTGTTTACACTGAATAAAAATATAAATGCATTAATCATGGGATGAACTCAAAGATCTAAATCATTTTCTACAAAATAACCATTTACCTCAATAATTGCTCATAAATCTGTCCAAAAGTATGTTCTAAAAGTAACTTGTAAAGGTGAATTCCATAATTTCGGAGTACAGAAGTAAAACTCATCTCTACACACCTTGTCCACTTATCTCTCTTGTTTAAACTCTCAAAGTTCAAAACTTGATAGAAAATAAGTCCATGAAAACAGAGATCTGATTAGAGCTGGGCAGAGAAGGAGCAGAAGGCTGGAATAAAAAGCCACAATCTGTGTGGGTTTTGATTATGTGACCAGAGTGAAAAAAACAACAAATTAATGGGTCTCTGATATTGCTCAAGGGGCCAGTCAAAATGTGGAACCAGGCCGGATCTGGCCCGTGGGCCGTAGTTTAGGGAGCCCTGCCTTAGATTGGTCACAATGAAAGAATACTCAGAAAACCGGATAGTGGTGTGACCACCATTTACCTCATGTAGTGCAACACATCTCCTCATAGAGTTGATCAGGTTGTGGATTGTTGTCTATGGAATGTTGGTCCTCTCATCTTCCATTGCTGTGCCAAGTTATTGGATATTTACAAGGACTGGAATATTGCTGTCATATACACTGATCCAGACCACCAGAAACGTGCTCAGTGGGGGACATATCTCGTCAGGATGTTAGCCATGGAAGGAGTTGGTAGTTTTTAGCTTCCAAGAATTATCATAGATTTAGACACATTTGTGAACAATAGTTGAGAGAAAATTGTTGTTTTTGTGTTTGTAAAAAATGTTTCAGATCTTTGAGTTCATGTCATGACAAATGGGACCAAAAACAAAAGGATTATATTTGTATTTTTGCTTAGTGTGTGTGCTAGAAAATTACAATTTCTTTTTAATTTTTGGCAATCTGACTTTCATTTATCCAAGAATTAGGAAAATTTTTGTTATATAACAGCCCAAATAAAATAAGGTACAATCTGGGATAATTTCAATAAAATGAGTTGAACAGGTCATTAAATTCTACAGTCTGCATGCAGTGTTTTGTTTTTTTTCTAAAGTTTTAGGATATCATTCCAACTTAGCAATCCTATTAGTCTGCTTATTTACAATTTGTCAAAACTAGGTATAAAACTTAATGCAGTCTGGTGTTGCCTGCTTTAGAGGCACTAACCCTTGATTTGTACGTTTTTTTTCTTCTCTACCTGCTTTCTCTCATGTCAGAGAAGTCCTCGCCTTTTCAATTTTCTGCTGCCTCATCAGTTCTGAGGCAGCAGTTCTAAGGATCCTGTCAACGGTGCTTTGGAGCAAGAACTGATTGGAGCGCCGCACTCCCTGCTTTTCTGATTATCAGTCATCTGAACACTTCGCCTGCAGGAAGGAAATTGATCACCTGCCAAGTTTAGGCATGAGCGAGAGAAGTAGGAGGGACGGGCGGTGAGTATGAGAGTATCAGCCCTCCACCTGCAGCTCTTCAAAGCAGAAAACCGTTCTGAACGTGTGTCAAAACTAAGAGTGTCAATTAAACCTCTGAACTCACTCAAGCCACTCAGCGAAAAGGCCTTGCAGGGAATGCCCTGCTTCTGTTCTCCGTTACTCCACAGCACCACCTGTGTTTTGACTGATGTCAAATTCTGTGAAGAATGTGGGGATATAGAGTTAGCACAAGTATACAATTGAACATTTGGAAATTTCTTAATTGTGTGAATAGAATTCCCAGAATAGTCATTCTCCTGCTCCTTTCCGTATATTTTTTTTGGAACGTAAAGACTCAATCACACTTTCAGCGATTTCAGCAATGCTAATATCAAAACGTTCAACTTGTTCAGGACGTGTATTCTTTGTAATTTTACTCTTTAAAGATTTTGAAACATTGAGAAAAATATTCCCCTTAGGAAATTAATGAGAAAGTCTACAAATGTAAAAAATGTAAGTAGATTAGAAACAAGCATTTAAATATAGTCATGGGCTATGTTATGAACTTTTATTAGCAATTAAAAAAAAAAAAAAAAACAGAGTTTAGAAAGTATTTTTGCAACATGCTAACTTTTTGGGGGGGCTAATTTGTTAACTACGTGGGTTTTTAGGTTAATTTAGTGCTTAGCTAATATTTTAGCTAAAGTTTTGGGCTAATTTGTTATCTACCGAGGTTTTTATAGGCTAATTTAGAGTTTATTTTCTATTTTAGCAACAGGCTAATGGTTTTGACTAAATTAGTTTATGGAGGGATTTGAGGCTTTTTTTAGAGTTTAGCTAGTATTTAAGAAACACACTAAATATTTTTGCAAAATTGGTGTGTACTTGGGATTTTTAAGCAATTTCACTACAATTTTTCTTTTTAAATTTAGGTCAACTCCAGCACAACTTTCCAGTCTTTTAGCAAATTTAACTTTTTGCAAATAGCTTTTGCATTTTCAGAAAATCCCTTCAGCATATAAAGTAAATTGTGTCAGCAAAAACTTCAGCATCTACAGAAAGAGTGCAAAAAACATGCACACTAGCATTATTGCAGGTAATGCAACTTTTCTCATTCTTTATTTGTTCTTTGTTTGTCGTGAATCAGACCTAATAGTCTGTCCTTTTGGTGGAAGATGTATTGGTGTATTCTCTTTCTCCAATCAATATGGGATTTCAATATTAATTTTCTTTTTCTACACTTGCTTGCTGTTTTCAAATGTCACAAACGAGCCAACATAATTATGTTCAAGTTCCAGGAACCTCACTGTTCCCTGTCATCTGGCCACCAGCGTAGTCTTTCATGCTATGCTTTGAGCTAAGACAAATTTGGCCTACTTTCAGTTAGTCATTTGCATTTCCCCCCTGTTTTCATGACATCCTGTCAGTGACAGTCAATGAAAGGCTTTTCTTTTCTGTTTCAGGACTACACTTCATGATTTGGATGTTTGTCGCGACATAGGGACCGGGAGAGAGCAGGTTTAGGGGAAGTTGAAATGAATGAATAAATATGTAAATGCACTGCCATCAGTTGCTGGGTTTCCGAGGTGATATGCTGGCAGCCATCCAGCTGTGCTTCCATTCCACATTTCATACTACACAGAGTGCCTTGCAAAGTATGTGTTCCTGCTGCATGTTTATGCATGCGCATGTGTGCAGAGTTAAGAGTGAGTATCCTATTTTTTTTAGAGAGAATGTATGTATGCACTTCTGTTCGGGGTGAGCTAGATCACTAATGAGAGAGTGTGAAAGATATACTCTGTTTGAACACAGAGGAAGATGTGCACCGAGTTCTGTAATCCTATTGTCAATTCGTGCATCCAAGATCTGCATGTTAAGTAGAGCAGAGAAGGCATCTCTGTGTGTGACAGTAATAGTGCTTTTTTTTTTCTTTTTCTTTTATTTCTTGGCTGGAAAAACACACACAGACACACAGTCGAGGGCTTGACAAGGCAACTACACTGCTGATCCAATGAAAGGCACCCCGGAAAATAAAATATTAACAGTTTCAATTCAAAATTCTCAAACTCAAAGGATGTGCAGTGTAGGAGTATAAATCATAAAACTTGACACCTTTTTTTTTTAGTATATAAAAAAGTTGGTTCATTTATATTTTAGTTTACACTGCATCATTCATACAAACCAACCATGATGTTACTTTCTAATGTTTCTTTTTTTTATTTTTTATCCTTGTCCTTGTTACTTTTATTTTATCCCTGAACTTGATTTGGATTACTTTAAAGAAAGCTGTAAACACACGTGTGGTAGTCTTCTCAAATTTTAATGAAATAAAAAAAGGCTATTTGGAGTACACTTGCTGAAAACCCTTACTGGTCCTTTAATCAAAGAATTTTATTTTGTTTTTCTTTTATAACTTTAGCATTTAAGAGGTTGTGTTGTAAATATAAATAACATATTTTTGCTTTTTGCCTTTTTTTTTGGGGGGGGGGGGTTACATGGGTGGATCATACTCATAAGTTTATGTCTATTTATATAGTGTGTGAGTGTGAGAGAAGGAAAAGCAGAAAATGTAAATTAAAAAGATGACTCCAATGCTTTTTTACTATTTAAATAATTTAGAAATGGATGATGTCTAGATACAAGAACTGATCATAAAGTGACCAGGTTTGCAAATGTGTACGTCTAACCCCTTGTGCTATCTTATGGGGTCCAGATGACCCAATGCTTACACCGATGTGTTATCTATCCTATGTAACATCCATCAATGGCACCTGTTTAAACTTGTTATCTATAGACACCTATCCACAACTTAAAGCAGTCCCACTTCAATGCTCAAGACCAAAGAGCTGTCTAAGGACACCAGAGCGTAT
>NC_050523.1:18419232-18428567 GCF_002922805.2 Oryzias melastigma | reverse complement strand
AATGTGATATTCTGGAATTTTTTCCTAATTTTGTCTCGTATACCTTTGTTGAAAATTACAAACCTCTTTCATCTTTTTAAGTGCTTTTTTGCTCCACTCAACTGTCTTGAGTTTTATAAAACATAGTACAAATTGAATGAATGTCTAGTATATTAGTGGAACATTCAATTATTCCAATAACATAAATAACATGGCAACAAGTAAACTAAACTCTATATCGTTTTATAACTCTAAATCCATTGAATTCGTCATGATCTGTGTTGTTTCTGAACAGAAATGCTGAAGCTGGTTCGCTAACCGCTATACTTCTTCTGCATTGCTGTATGCAGCAAATACTAATACACTTACCTACAGTGCTCTCTAGTGGTTGTTAGTGGGAAAATAATGAACACATGAGCCTATCGATGTTTTAAAGAATTACATAGCAGTCACACTCCTGGCAAAGCTATGTAAAAAACCTGATTTATAATCAGAAAGCTAGCATTTGATCACTCCATGTGGAGTCACCCACAGACACTGAGGAGAAGGCCTCATGGATCTTCTTCCAAGAGCAACAGTTGTAGTGGATAAATGTTTGTCTAATAGAAAAAAATAAGATCTGTTTATTTCTTTTTCTCAAGTGACACCATTGCTCAGTTTTCATCTCAATTGTTTAAGCCTCAGCAGATCAAAACTCCAGAACTCACATATCATCCAAAAATATCTTCAGTGGTTATGTGACTGACTGTTGCAGGGTCACTAAGCATTGAGAGGTGTCATTTACACAGAGAAGATACAACACTTTCAATCAGTGAGGCTTTGTTTTTTACTTTAACTTGAAAGATTCCTCTTCAGCTGAGACTAACCATGTCAGTGAGGGTTGTTTAGTCAAAAGAAGTGTAACATTACTCTGTGGAGCACAATGACTTTAACTGTCTAAAAGGCTCTAAGTCAGGGTGTCAAAATAGTGCTGTGTCTGTTCAATGAACTTCAAACAAGATTTGATCAAAACTAATATCTTTAAGTTATAGGTGAAGGTTAAATTAAACCAAAAGGGGTAAAAAAACAACAAAAAAAAAAAAACATAAATATAATCCTGACTCTATTTTAAGCAATAAGCATGATCATTTTACAAAAGTTCTTGACTTTGTCTGACAGTTGATAATTCAGTTATTTTAAAAAAAATCGATAATTGTGAAATATAAAATCTGTTGAATTGTTCACTTGTTATGCCCATGACTCAAAATGGGGAATTCATTTTCAAACTTGACTATAGAAAACAACTTGATGTCAGGAACCAATGCTGAAGGACCCAAAATGCAATGGACCAGGGGTGATGGTGGGAACATACATCCTTTATTAAATTACATCAAAGTGTGACAAATTCACTAAACTAAAGGAGGTAACAAAATAGATGAATTAAAAACTTGATCATGATGGATTACCTGCTTCAGGTGTGTCCAGCCAATTAGAACATGCCAGAGCAGAGCATGCTGGAAAACATGCATGACTGCGGTACTTGAGGCTTGGAGTTGCCTATCCCTGATGTAAGCTCAGATCCTGGAGCAAGCCAGATAGTGCTGTAGTGTACACCGCCTGACAGAGCTTGACTGTTGGAATTTAGGATATTAGACAGAGTTTGTTTGGAAATCCTTCAGGCACATACTCATCAATGAGGAGCAAGTATGCACACCTTATGAATGACCAAAGTGTGGCTTAACGGTACCATACAACAACTCCACATGTAGGTCATAAATGGTAAATGCCATTCACTTGTGTAGCACTGTTCTACTTTCCTTGAAAGCTCTACAGTCACAGACCCATTCACCCATTCACAAACACTGGTGGAGGGAAAACACGGGACAATAACCAAGTACATTTAAGTAAGTTAAACCTAATGGCTCACTCACAACTGTTTTAATGGTGCGAAACAGGCTGTCTCCGGGTGAAGAAAACCTAAACGGGGCACGGGGCGGCCCATACTTATTATGTGAAAAGCACTTATGGGCCCCTTTGCACAACCCTTTCCCCCTTGACCTAGTCTGGGCAGTAAGAGGGGGATAGAGGACCATAGTAGCAAAAAAGATAGTGGTATATTTTCCTGAAAGAGGGTCGGAGATTCAAAATATCTTTTGAATGGCAGACAAATTTGTAGGATTAAACCCTAGAGAGCTGTCTGGGGAACTGAAAGGCTCGTAGAGATGGCTGGGTAGAGGAGTTTTATAGTTGGACCTCATGCTTCTCCTCCATTAGTAGGGTACACGTGTCAGAGATGTGGTTACATCACAATGTTTTGTAAAGGAAACAGAAATGTGCAGAGATGAGCACAGAATCAAACAGGGAGGTACACATTCAGAAAAGTCTACTAAAACAGAACTTTAGTTGGATACTTTAATTTAAAGAAAATTAAGATAATAGTGAAAAGGGCTTAGAAATTTCCTGGATTGTTAAATGTTCTTGGTAACTGGAAGTGGCAGGAAAAGTGTTTTAAACACAATATTTTTACAGTGAAAGTTTAGGAGTTTAGCTTCAAATGAACAACAACTTTAAAAAAAAGCAAAAATGCTAAGAAAAAAATGCATTTTTTTGTCCAAGAAAGACTATTGAATCATGTATTCAAATGATTCAAATGATTTTAGTGTACTGAAATCAATAATGAATCAATATACTCTGTAGTATCTTAGTTTTGGATCCCACTGAACTAGACCAGGTCACCAGCAATTAAGTTTGCTTTATGGTTTAGTCGGCTTTATATTTAGTGTGCTACAAATGGTGCCATTTTGGACTTAAGGACATTTACGCATGGTGGAATTTTATTAAGTTTGCAGAAGGAAAAAAAAATGCAATTACACACATGAATGGACATTTTGTGTTGTATTTTGTTTTGCATTCTTGATTGAAGTAAACCAATTATTGTTGTTTTTTTTTTTTCTCTACAGATTGTTTTTTAGGGTTTATATTAAAAAAATCTTAAAGAGGATTAAAAAATCCGGTTCCAGCGAAAATAAAAAAGAAAATAGAATTAGTCATTATTCAAATTTCCTTATATTTTATCATTACTAAAGTTGTACATTGTTATAATCCTTGCAACAACCCATCTGTAGAGCTGCTATGAGAAATACTACACAGTAAAAACAAAAGTGTTAATGCAACACTTAAAGAGTTAATTTTAACTCTGAGCCAGATAACATATGGTCCTTATCTACACAGTGTTAAAGTGACACTGAACATAGTGTTCAATTTTCAGAGTTAACATAACTCTTTTGGGTGTCAATAATTGACACTATCCGTACAACTTTAACACTAGAAACCGTTGAATAATTTCAACACTTTGACAAAAATGAACACCCACAGTGTTGTTTACAAATTACAATAACAGTTATGTTAATCACAATTAACTCCTGTAAGTGTATCCCATACAGTGTTATACTTGATACTGTTCATTGAGAAATTAGTCTCCAATGTTAATTTTCACAGTGTATGAACAAACTGTGATTTCCTAGCACTTTCAAATTTTTTACTTTACAATTTCAGATGGAATGTCATCTATAGGTCATACTTCACATAACCTCAAAGATAACTTGAAAAATGGATATAGGATATGAGGATATTCATATAGTTTCTTTGTATTAGGCATTGCCTTTTATTTTATTTGACATGCTCAAACTGCCAATCAGCATGGATGTGGCTTGTGCTCACAGCTCCCTCACTTATGGTGACCGATTTCCCACTTCCCTTGAGTCTTAGGAGCTGAAGGCGGGGCTAGCTCCCAGATTGCCACAATACAAATAACCATCTGCAGTTAAAGTGAGCCTTTTTGTGATCATACAGAAGACATGTAGAAGCAGCTACATGTTCATCTTTTCCCTTTTTGTCCACAGCTGGGTTGAAGGTTCAGCGGTTTGAGAAAAAGTGTCAAAATATGTTATGATATGAAAGAAATAATTTAACAATTTGCAATTTTGTTGTTTTGTCATTGAGAATGTTTTCCTTCTGTCTGGACCCAGTTTTGAAATAAAAAAGTGAGACATTGCAAAAGGAGAAGTCATTTTTCTTGTGACATTGCTGCTCTCAGCTTTCGCGTGACCTTGACCGTACAGATGTTTTGCCATTTGTACCTATTGGTGAAGTGAAGCCAAATACTAGAGGTAGTTACCATTATATACTGCAGCAAATCCTGCCTTTTGTTTTTATATGTTTTCTTATTCTCTTCTGTATAAGTCTATTGTTTTACCATTTTCTGTCCAAAAGGGAAAAACAAAAAAGGGAAACTTTTTTCAATTTTCACCTCCAGCTAAATAATAATGACTGATTTTGTAAGACAACTTTCAGACTAGAAAATGAACAGAAAGAAACACGCTGTTTTTTATGTTTATAATACATGTCTGTTTTGTTTAACAATGAGACACTTTTACAGGTAAAAATTCAATATATGTATATACCCACTGTATAAAGTCTGAGTCTTTTAAAGTGTGACAAGGTTTAAGAGTGGCTGAAAGATGTCTGCATGTCTGAAAATGATTAAGTTAGCTTTGGCTGAGAATATCCTTCGGGTAAAGTAGGTCTGCATAATACAACACAGTCAGTGCCTCAGAGTTTGTGCAAATCGGTTCAGTGGACCATGCTTTGGCAGCGTTTTGTTTCCAGACAACCATTTTATTTCCATGCCATTTGTGTTGTGAATGGCTTCTTGGCATCCTGAGCTTCTGCCTTGTGTGTAGGAAAGTCTTCAGGCAACAAAAACATTTGATTTTTAGGAAATTCTGAAAATGTCTTCCTCACATACTGTGATATTCAAGTTTGAAGTACTTCACTATTTCCGTTGGATTCCCTAACATAAAAGCAAACTTTTAAGATCAGTTAACTAACTCTGCTGGATACAAAGATCTGAAATTAGCCAACTTTAGCAGCAATGTAGCATAAATTATTTTGGTGATTCAATGTCACTATTAACTACTCTTCAATGATCTTATCTTATCTTATCCATTATCCATTGTTTAATTTGGTTTGTTTACTTTCTATGTAAATAGCTCAGGATGAAGTTTAGACAAAGTTTATTTGGGAAGTCTCTTTTTTTCCACTAAATCCTATACCACTTCTAGGGATGGGCTGGTAAAATCGATAGTCATTTCACAAAAGAAGGGATTAATCTAATTTATAAAGCTATAGTCTGGTAGCTTGATTCTAACGTATAATGGGATTTCTCATAGGACGGCTAATTGTACGAACATAAATTGTTGACTAAATTAAAACCTTTATACATTCACAGAAATGAATTTTCAAACTCTATTAAGGAAACATTTATTAAAAGTAAGCATTTGTGGTCTAAAACACAATTTTTTGCCCATACTTTCTTCTTCTTGCATAAGGTATGATGCATGATCGCCACCTAGTGGCAAAACTGAAACACCCCCCAGGAGAAGCAGAACAATTGTTGGAGTTTCTCCGTTTGAGAATTAATTTAACAACGTATGATATTAACAATCTTATTATAATTTCACCAATAAAAGTTAAAATGTATGAACTGTATTATATTATTATGAATATCTTCAAAACATATATAGATTACTAATGTATGTCTAAACAAATGTGTAAACCGTGTAAACTCAAAATTGAATACAATCAAATTCAATTGAGTGGATTGGAATCAAATCTATCCGGGCTCTGATTAATCAAATCCATTCTGGATTAGTCACATGCACCCATACGGGGAGTTCACCCCTACAAGTTTTTGGGTTTGTTTGGACTCGTGGAGGGTCATAGAACCACCCATAAGGGCAGTTGTGACTATGACCTATGAAGTGCATTAAAAAGACTAAAGAGCCATCGATAAGTCAGTTAGACTGCATTAACTGTGTTTATAGTAGTTTTAGAACTTGTTTGTAATACGTTAGCCACATTAGAAGTGTTAGCCACATTAGCATAGTCACAATACTTGTAACTTCTAGCATTATTAGCAACACATAAAAAGCAAAGGCTGATACTGGTAAAACAAACGTTACTGTGACACCAATTCCCAACTTAGTAAGTACAATTTAAAAAAGAACACAATCCACCATGACTACGTGTTAGCTGTGTTAGCTTCTTGTTTGCAACTCATGCAAAAAAGAGACTGACATTTTTACAGACCTTTCAAAATTGCTTCTACATCAATAAACACAACCAGAATAAATCTGCATTAGGCCCCCAGATTGAAACATTCATTACTGTTTTTTCAAAAAGCAAAAATTAAAGCTTGTTATTGTGCCTTATAGTACAAAAAATATGGTACAATGTCACTGCTTGTGGGGGTCATTAGACAAAAACAAATAGCTTTTTTCTCTTTACTTTATCTCGATCCAGTCTTCCGTGAATTGGAAATGATGTGTTGAATCCAAATAAGACATTTTTGTTAAGATTACTTTATTTTATTTATTTATTTTTTTTTGTGAAACTTTTATCAAAAGATAAAACAGTAAAGTGAAAACCATTATCAGCAAAGACTACGTTGTGCATTGAAGGGTTAAGTACAAACATTAGATATTCTTTGTTACAATATGTGCTACCATATACATGATGTTAAGCATTTAACCTCCTGTTGTTTATTTCATTCAATTACAAATCTTTGCAGTTCTTTTCTTTAAAGGCTTTTCTGCAACATCTTTATGTTTTTAGGTTGATGGCCATTCACCTGCAACAAGAGGACCCAGGATTTATAAGTGACACTTTAGAGACTTGGACAGAGTGCTGTTTAAAAGGGCATGTGAACCCCCAGAGCACTTTTTCATATTCTTTAAAGGTGTCAATCACGTTACTCAAGGAGCCTTCACCCTCGGCCAAAGAGAATCAATACATTTTGAGTTACGCCCCCCCCCCACTTATTCTACACACTGTTCCTCATATGCAGGGTCACTGGGTTTCTCTGGAGCATTTCCCAGCTGTCAGTGAGGCAAAAGTCACAGCACATCCTGGAGAAACTGCCTGTTTTTTCTATGAAACTGAAATCTGATAAAACACAAAACGCCTGTAAGAGAAATTACCACAATGAATCATTAAAGTAATATCTAATAGGTTTTTTTCTGGCTTGCTCTTTGAGACAAACCTGGTTGTAAACTTGTTGATCATAATTAAACTGAATAGAATAATGGCAGCTAATGTTTATTTGTGGTACATGCACACAAACCTTTATGGAGGACACAGATTTAGCCTGTTTAGTGCATAACACTGAGAATAAAGTTTATCTATTTTAAAAAAGTAAAAACAGATCAGAGAATCTGAGGCCTTTGTGCTTCGGAAAGGCTAAAACCAAAATTGGTTCTTAATAGAAACACAAATGACTTCACCAAGCCTACAGCAAGACAGACAGATATTGGCTCTGTAAAAGGCCTGAATAGACACTCTTATTAAGAACACAAAATGAAATTGAAGTATGTAAACAGGAATATGACGCAGTAATTTAAAATAATGACTGACTATTGCAATATTTAGAGGTTTTTTTCTTTTTTTTAACCATCAGAAATGGGAACATACTACTACAAAGCTACCTCTCTTTGTTTCAGAATCCGTTGAAATCACAAAAAAAGTATTCAGTCAGCCACCACTTGAGCAAGTTCTCCCACTAAAAAAGATGAGAGAGGCCTGTATTTTTCATGATTGACATACCTGAACTAGAAGACACAAAATGAGAAAAAAAATCCAGAAAATCACATTCTTATTTTTAAAGAATTTATTTGTACATTTGGCCCATAACAGAAGTTCATCTTTTTTTATATACCCTTTGTTGACAGCAGTCAAATATTTTCTGTTGCTTTTGCCCATTCCTCCATGCAGATCTCCTCTAGAGCAGTGATGTTTTGGGGCTGTTGCTGGGCAACACAAACTTTTAACTCCCTCCTGGTGGCGTGGTGTGTTACTGATGGTAGCTTTTGGGACTTTGGTCCCAGCTCTCAGCAGGTCCCCCGTGTGATTGTAGGATTTTTGTTCATCGTTCTTGCGATCATTTTGACCCCACATGGTGAGGTCTTGCAAGAAGCCCCCGATCAGTGGTCTTGTTTGTCTTCCATTTTCTAATTATTGCTCTCACAGTTGATTTCTTCACTGCTTACCTATTGTAGATTCAGTCTTCAAGCCTGGTGCAGGTCAACAATTTTATTTCTGGTGTCCTTAGACAGCTCTTTGGTCTTGGTCATACAGGAGTTTGGAGTGTGACTGTTTGAGGTTATGGACAGGTGACTTTTATATAGATAACGAGTTCAAACAGGTGATATTAATACAGGTAACGAGTGGAGGACAGAGGATCCTCTTGGAGAAGAAGTTACAGGTCTGTGAGAGGCAGAAATCTTGCTTGTTCTTAGGTGACCAAATGCTTATTTTTCACAAAAATTTGTAAAAAAAAAAAAAAAAAAAAGTCAGACAATGTGATTTTCTGGATTTTGTTTTCATTTTGTCTCTTATAGTTGAGATATACCTTGCAGAACTTGCACAGCTGGTAGCTGACTAAATACTTGTTGCCCCCTTTTTTGTCAAACATTCTGAAGAGCGTTTTTTTTTTGTTTGTTTGTTCCTGGAAAGCGCTCCAATGCTAAATATTATTGACATATTTTACACTGTCAAACCAAAGTAACATTATATCCTTTAAGTAGGTACCAGATTACAATAATTGATAACTTCATGACATTATTTAAAAATACAAATATTAATAATATTATTGATGTTATTATTTAGAGACAGTTGTTTTGATAAAGAGACAGGAGGAACTGCTTGAAATAGCAGAACTGAAGATGTTTTGGAAATAAATGCAAAGAAGCCGACTGAGATGATTTGGTCACTTTGAGAGGAGGAACATTGATGAAGTTGATAAAAGAATGCTGAGGTAGGAGTTACCATAAAGACGCCTAGAACAGGATCAAGGAGGAGATTGGTGGATGCAGTGAAGGAGGAGATGAGGGTAGTTGGTGCGAGTGAGGAGCATGTGGAGCACAGGGTTAGGTGGAGGTGGATAAGGAAGCAGCCGAAAGGCAAAGTGCTGTATTCTTGTTTTATAATCCATATTGTGAGCTTCAGTGCTTCAGATCATATTTATTGTACACAGTGATACTGCACCTAATGTGTTCCAGTGGGCATAAAGCAAAGAAATGAGGACAAAGACAGCACAAGGATTGAAATAATTGAATTAAGTGATACAAATGAATTGGCAAGTTTGAGCCCTTGTTTTAAATTCTAGGTCCACCATATATAATATTTTATTTTGAATAAACTACAATATCAAGAAAATATTCCATTAACTTTGTTAGTTGTCTTTTTATTTATTTATTTGTTTATTTTTTAGTAAAAACAACCATACATTGGAGGTAGCCCAGCTGGAATAATGTGTCACC
>NC_050523.1:18411587-18419179 GCF_002922805.2 Oryzias melastigma | reverse complement strand
GAGGACAGAGTCTGGGCCATATGGAGTTCAATTTATACCAAAACACATGTTTTTGCATCCACTGTCTATATCTTTGGTCCATTGTCTATGTTTACTGAACAAGTTTATTGAACATTTGTTTATGTCTATGTACTAGTAAACAATATCTTCAGTCAGTTCTGTGAAACGACTGGAGCTAACGACGCCAGCAACTGTGCAAAGGATTTTTCTGACAACCAGATCGGAGGACAAAAGCAAATGTAATCAAAGAAGCGTGGATATGCAGAAGATATTGCTTAGTAGACATTGAACTCTCATATTAAGGTGGGGGCCACAAAATATCGCCACCTGTTTGAGACCCCTGGCCTAGAGTAAGATTCAAGAGATTTGTCTTTGGCATTCTGCACCAAGCCTATTCCGACTCTTGCCAAATGACTGCGAAGCTTTGGAGTTTAACCATTAGCTGTTTAGAAAGTGAGCGAACCCTCTCCCCTTGATTTCTAAAGTACCTGCTGGATCCAAGAGGCCAAATTCCATTAGATTTCTATTGGGAAATAAACAGCTATTACTCAGTCACTATATTTGTCGGAATGACCATTCTTGCTCTGGCGCCTTTTCTTGTTCTTGCTAATCCCAACAGAGCTTCATTATACGTTTTGTTTATCTCAAGTTAGTCATGTTCTAAACTGACCAATCAGATGCTTCCGTAACGCACATGGTGCCTGCTGGCCCCACCTCGATAGTTTGATTGACCGATTCATTTGAGCCTGCTTTCAGTGAAAAGGGTGATTCCTGATTGGCAGCAGTTGTTGCCATAGAAACGTTGACTCAGACTGACCAATCACCCCTTACTAACCTTATCTGGCTCCAAATGTCGGCGTCCGTATCGTGAAAAATGGGAGTGAATTGATTTCATTTCACTGGAGCTGGAAGTGAGGCATGTTCTATAGGTGGCATCACACTCTCTGTCCAGTTCTCTTATGGAGTTAACATAGCTAATTGTCCACTCACTGATCCAAAGCCTTACTTGTATATTACACGCTTGCATACACAATTACATGCATGAAATCTAGTGTCACAAATCCCATTCAAACCTCAATGGTGACTTTTGTTTCTTTCTTTCTTTAAATGGTCACAATTTTACAAAGTTGGTCTATTAACTCTTCAGAAACTTTTAAACATGTCTTCTTTAGTTTAAATTGAACTTTGAGTAGTTCTACTTCAACTCTTGATCATAATATCTCAGAATCCTGTGCAATCCCTACAATTCCCACTGCCTGATTGATTGATTTTAAAATCTCCATTACTGAAAATTTGCATCTGGAGAGTAATTTCATTATCTCAATCCCTGACTGCACTCCCCTCTGTAATTATCTGTTAAATCTCATATCAGTAACTTTTACCTCTGTGTGTTGTTGTCTCTCAGATGTGTATTGTTAATAAACACCTTCAGAGCTCTGAGGTGTTCTTGGATTTGCCCAGCAAGAGATATTATATTGATTCATGTTCTATGCAACAGCAGCATGTTATTATCAGGAGCGTTCCATTGCACATTTAGCTGAATTGCAGTTATAGTCACAGACGATGAAGCTAATCAGGGGTTAATGGTTGGGCCAAATTTTGTCTTTTGTTTTTTTACCCAATAACCCCCCATGTCCTTTATATTTTTGTGTATGCAGTATTACATTAGTGGAACAGTTTCCCTTTTGATTGTTCAGCGACTCTTGAGCTACTTTTTTGCAGTGTTGCAGTCCATTTCTCTTGGTCCAGTACTTTTGTAAATCACATAAACTCATCAACTGCTTTTCTTTATTGTTGTTGTCTTGAAGGCTCAATACAATAAAGCTATCAAAGTTAAATGCGTGAAGTATGAAATGAGCACAAATGAAGAAAACAAGATGTACTATAGGAAATCCATCCTGACAAGCAAGGTCAGAGATATCTTGAGCAAAATCTAAGGGTTTGAGAATAATAATTATCTAGAGACCCCAGGCAACTTATGAGACTTATGGGTGGAATTTAAGCAATGTACAGTCAAAAAAAAGTTGTGAAAGACAGTAACTGGCAAAAAAACTCCTTTTGGCATGTATAGTTTTACATATTTTAGAACATATGAGAACAAATAGCAAATTATGATCTGTAAACCATAATTTTGCATTCTTGTTTTGGAATTTTCTAATTTATTTAGCACATTTGTATTGATCAGAGAAGATGCTTGCCAACCTTGTTTTGTGAATTTGATCCCCACACACCTGTCAGGTATGGTACAGTTTGTTAAAACATTAAATAAAGTGTTGTTTTTTGTTCCACATGAGTTCACAGGTGACCTATTATAAAGCATTAGTTTGGTCATCTGACGGTGTATGAATTTCATTGTTGTTGATGAATGTACCAAAGGAGGTGTAGAGTAGTTGAAAGTAAAGAAAAAAAACAAAAAACATTTGAGGTTTGCTTTATAAAAAGCTGGAATATTCAAAGAACATGGACCTTCCAAGGAAAGAAAAACACTGTTAGTGATTAAACAAACTTTTAGGAAGAAGACTCGCTAGTTGAATTTAGTTTGACTCTCTCTCTCTGGCTGTGCATCAGTTTGTTTGATCATTTTGTCCAGATACTCTGTCCAAAAACAGGATTCATGGTGACTCTAAATTGTCTCTTATTCAGCAACATTTGATGCGTGTTCAAGAATACACTAAATGCGGGTTCTTGAATGCACTTCCTGCCTACGGTGTACACACTTTTCTTAGCCTATACTAGCGCTCGAAGTATCTAAAATATGCACTACTTTACAATTATTAGAGGCTTGGTGCAAAAATTGTTTGGTATATAATTTCATCCAATATGAAAGACTTGGTGTCATATAATTACGGTTGGGCATAAACTCCAAATATTAGTTCTTCTCCACTATCAATTTTTAAATGGTTGGCACTTATGTGTTTTTTACAGGAAGCTATCCATAGGTCATTACCAAATCCAAGTTCCTGATTGGTTAAAGTTCAGCCTGGTTTATCTTTCAACATGCTTTCAATGGCCACAATTTTTGTGCGTAGGGCCCAAAAATGGGCTTAAAAACGTTGGTGAACATTAGAGTTTTAAAAAGAGGGAAACCCGAAAAGGGCAAATATCAGTGTTAACATACTTCTATGTGGTCGCTTGTTTATATATTTCCAATTCTAGTGTGAACTTTGCACAAAGTGTCTCTTAAAAGTGAATATCAGTTGTGTGTATGGTCCTGCTATAGACTGGTAAACTGCATACTGTGCCCTAGATCTTCTCAAAAGTAGCTGGATTAGGCTCTAGGGACCTTTTGAGGAACTTATCATGACCCTACACAGGAATGACAGATGTACATGGTTTAAGTTGTTTTTAAGGTCATCTTTGTAGCTAGTTAAATAGATTTCACTAAAATAAAAAATGTAATCTACTCTGCTTTCAAATCCTTGGAAATTGTAAATATTGATGTAGCCCAAAAAATTCAAAGCTCCAAAAAGTCACAAAAATTTTTTTTAGCTTTTTCAAAAGAGACATCCCACTTCCCAGGTGTATGACAACGCAAATGCAGCTAGACTGGCAGGATGCCGAGATAATCAGTGACTACTGGAAAGGCAGCTAATTAACAGGCACCACATACTGATAGTTTGAGCCGATAAGCCACTTTCTGGAGAGTTGAGAGGACAAAGATATGCCTGTCAGGATCCATCCATTTGAGTAATAAGGTTTGTGTGTGTTTGTGTTTGTTCCTCAATGTCTAGATCCAGCCAAGCAGACTGGAAGTAGAGCAGTTTTTTTTTCTTCATTTACAGTTCTTTTCTTCACATCATAACAGCAAGGTCCTTTTGTATTCGGATTTTACATTTAAATGATTTTCTCTTAATCAAAATATAATTGGATGCCAATGTTATGCAGCCAAAGCATACCACAAGAAACAATATACTGTGTGCACTGTGAGCCTGTTTACATTTGTATTTCTCAATTTCTGCAGTGGTAATAAAATATGTAGTTAATGAGACAAAACCATTTCTCTTTTCTTCATTGATTTTTTTTAGAAGTATGGCACAATTACTAATGCACATAGCTCTACAATTGTGACATTTTATCTATCCATTCATTGGGTTATGGGGGCAGCAGTTTAAGAAAGATGCCCAAACATTTCTCTATCCAGACCACTTCCTCTAGATCCTCCTAGGGAATCCCGAGGATTTCCCAGACCAGCCAAAAGACACGGTCCCTCCAGGATGTCCTGGATCTTCCTCATGATCTACACCTGGTGCGATGTCTAAGAAAACCCCCCCAGCAAGGCATCCTGACCAGATGCCCAAGTCACCTCAACTGGCTCCTGTTGATGTGGAGGAGCAGCAGCTCTCCGAGTTCCCTTCAGGCGACCCTGTCTCTAAAGGAGCACTCAGCCACCCTGCGGAGGAAACTCATTTTGGCCGCTTGAATTTGGGACCTTGATCTATTGGACATGACCCAGAGCTCATGAAGGTTGGTGAGTGTTGGACCCCAAGATACTCTTCAACTTGAGGCATAAGCACTGCACCCACCCACCCAGAACATATTGGTTTTCTCTGATCAAGAACTTTGACCTCAGACTTGTTGGTGCTGACCTTCATTCCAGTTGCTTCACACTCGGATGCAAACTTTCCCAATGCCGTTGATAAGGCCACCAGGACGACATCATCTTCAAAGAACAAAAAGGGAATCCTGTGATCCCCAAACAAGACCCCTTCCATCTCCGAGGTGAGACTACAAATTCAGTCCGTAAAGATTATGAACGGAACAGGAGATAGAGGGTAGTCGTGCTCAAGTCAGGAACAGGGTACAAGTTTGACCTACTGTCGTCTATGCAAATTCATCTTCTCCTTTAGTAATACTTTGACTGGACAGCCCTTAAAGAAGGTTCCCCTGGTCCCCATATTCAAAGAGAACCCCACAGGACACTATGTGTTTGAATGCCTAGAACTCATATCGACTGGATGGATGAACTCCCATGAACCCTCTGGCACCGTATGGAGAGTTTAGAGTTGGTGTAGGCCTACAGTCTCTACATTCTTTGTGAAATGTCAATAAAAAAACAAGATTACACAAAAAGAGGCCAGAAATATGTCCAAATGAGTATTTTGAAGGAAAAAGAAATAGTGTATGCATGTCTGCTTGCATACACGGAATAAGTATGCATTTGTGACTAGTGAGAAAAGAACAGCAAAAAAACATGTCAGTGAGGACTTAAAATAAGTTAAACAGTTCGTTTTTATTGGAGGAAATTTGTATTTTTTAAAATAAGACTTTGTCATTTTAGTTATGATTTGAAAAGGGCTTAAAATGCACCACAGACTAGATTTTTTTATAAAAAAAGAAGCTGTGACTGACATTTGACCTTAACCTGAAAGAAGGAATGATCTGACCAAAAATCATACAGGATGAGACAAACATAAAGGAAAAAACAAGAGTGAAGATGGCAGGGCTTGACAGAAGATGCAATGAGACAATTCCAGATCATTACATCTCCAAGGACAGACATGACAACAAAGGGTCTTACAAAGTCTAAAAGAGCATCATCTGGGATGTATTGAGTGATTACTGTACACTCTGGTGATTATTGGAGTGATGTTATTGGAGACCATATTGAAGTTGAGCTTGGAGATTTGTGCTGATAAATGATGCCTAAAGATGTTAGAAATGAGGAAGTAGATCAAGAGCTGACATGTTTGAGGAAAGGAAAGATAAGAAGAGAGGTTGGTAAAGGAGGATTAAGTGCTGGTTGGATTAATTCAGGATAAAACCGCTCTAGGCGGCACACGCTCCAGCGGTCACTTCCAAGGATCAGACTACGCAAACGAGTATTTTGGATTCCACGTTCAAACACTTGCGTTCACGTGTAGATGGGCTCTTTGTTAAGACCATTGACCATTGAACATGCATTGAAAATCAAACTTTGACGAGTCAGGAATCGGATTTGATAATGATGTTAGGAAAAAATTAGCTTATCCTTCGCATCATAACGTTACACGGTTCACCCTCGCGCTGGAGGGCTCTGCATCACTGAACTGCAAGGGTTAACCCTTAAAAGAATATTTTTGGACAACCCTACCTTTTAAAATGTCCATACAATTGGAGAGGTAGGGAGAAGCCATAGGGGTAGGGGAAGTATTCGGATTTGGCCCAAGCCTTTTCCATTTATAGGTAGCAAACAAGTGCTAGTAGTTGCAAAAAAAAAAAAAAAAAAAAAAGCTTATTCACCATGGACCAAAGGAACATTCCTGAATATGTTTGTTTAAGACCTCATGTAACATGCCCGGTGTGTAGCGTAGGGGATCCCATCTACATTTCTTTGTTTTCCTTTTTTTTCCTCTGTAACATATTCAGTGTCCTAAGATAAGGTTTGATTTTTGAAATTGTCCCCGATTCCAATCCCATTTATATTTACAAAGAGAACATTTACACGACCTCTGTGACAAATTAAATATAGCTTTCCTTACAAACAATACAAGTGACCAGAAGATCACATTCCAAAAATTACTGTGTAATTGGCTGTACTGGTGTTCATTTTAAAAATACAGTTTTTCAACTTCTTCTCCAAATGTTTGACAAATGACTTTATGATTGATTGACAAAGACCATTATCATCAAATTAACCTACTTATTTCATAAGGCCCAACCTTCTTTAAATAATTTGTGCCCTAAAAAGACTGACATGACTTACATTTTTTCCCACAAACTGTTATGAAACCTCAGTGAAAATTAAAGTATGTCAAAAGAAAGTGTGCAGAGAAAATAGACAAGTATTTGTCATTTTTACACTTGTTCTCACACAAAGCAGTGATGTCCTATAAAATATAATAGGCAAAAAAATAAAAATAAAGCCATAAATATCTGCAGCCTTTTTTACCCACAGGAAAAGAGTGTAAAGCAAGAAAAAAAGTAAGGAAAAAAGAGTGACTGAGGCAGTGAGAATGTGCGTTAAGATGAGAGGAGGAGGGAAAACATTTCCTGTTCTTTACTGTTCAAAGACAGGAGGTAATAAACACACTTACAGGCTCCAGTTAAGAACTGCTAGTGTGTGTTGGAAGTTGGCATCTGGCATCCAGCACAAGGACACGGAGAAAGAAGAAAAAAATACCGAAGGGCAGTGTAATCTCTCCTGTGAGCACTTGCACAAAATCACACAAGCATATGTTCACAGCCATAATATCACTTTAGGACAAAGTGATCAGGCGTTGGGTGCGCTCAGGCGCAGCAAATTGTTTTACCCGGTTGTCAATGTACATATTCTAATGACAATTATTAGCAATCTACCCAAATCCATATCTCTGTGAATCTGCAAAAGACAGAATATTCGACCATGGGCCACTCCACTTGGATTCCTAAAGTGTGATTTATGTAAAAAGACTTTCTAATGGAAAAAAAAAAATCGTCACACACTTTTGATTATTGAAACTTAATTCACATTAATTACTTTACAATTACATTATCAGTACATTATCAGTGCAATAAAAATGGCGAGCAGTATTGGAGCTATCCGTCCTGCAGTTTTGATGCAGAGTCTACCTCAGACAAGGAAAACACCCATTTCAGATATTAACATTTAATACATTGAATTTTTGAAAAGCACT
>NC_050523.1:18379592-18411531 GCF_002922805.2 Oryzias melastigma | reverse complement strand
TGCTCAAAAAATGTTGAAAAGAATCATTATATTAATTTCTGTTTAATTCTGAGGATATACTGTAGCGTCTAAAGCCAATATTTTAATCTGGTTGTTTTTTTCTTTTTAATTTTTCAAACAAATAGGAAGTCAAGGAAGGTCATCCATGTATTACGTTGTCAGATTTTTTATCAGAGGATCTCCTTAAACTTTGCCATTCAATATGACCTTTAAAAACCTTCAGATGTAATTAAAAACCAACAAGTTCCCGAGCCTGTAAAATGCTTTATAGCAGAGCTTTTGTAAAGGATCATTTTTAACTGTTAAAAAGCTTTTTTTCAAAGGGCTTTTAATCCAGTCAAAAGTGAAAGATGTCCGTTTTGTCGTGTGGTAAATTATAGTTTTTCTAAACTCTGTCAAGCGTTTTTTCAATGGTTTCCTTTTGAAGATGATTGTGAACTTGTGGGAGATGCGATGGAATTGTTAGTTGATTTTCAAAGGAGAGAAAATCAGTGAAACCGTCTCTCAAGTCTTCACATTCTAATTAATATTAAAATGAATAAACAAGAAAAAAACACTTCAGATCAAGCATGGTATGAACACTCGCTTCTGGTGACATTTTAATGCTTTTTTTGTAACTGGTAGAAAATGATTGTTTTAGTACAAAGGACTCAGATAAAAGTATCTGGTCTTAAGACAAGTTATTTTTATTTGCATAAAGTTATGTGACACCTGTTCTAGTACTGTTCTAAGTAGGACAGGTAAACTCAAAAATCCTTTAAGCCTAATTAAAATGCTCTAGTTTACAATTATTTTCTTTGCTATTTTTCTTTCTCTATTTGTTAAGAACGACATTTTGCTCTGTAATGTTTATGGATAAAGTAAGTAGGAAGAACAAAATAGAGTATTGTGATGAGCACATAAACAAAACAAGCATTTTTACAACACAGTCACATTGTGGCTTTTTAACTTTCAATATCTGGTCATCTTATAGTAAATATGAGACGATGAGGTTAGAACTACAAACTAGTTTGTTGCTTATGTAGAAAATATCAGGAAAAACCCAAATTAAAACAAAAAACAAACAAACAAACATATTTTTAAAATTAAATACATGAAAAATTAGAATAGGAAACACTATTTATTATTTTTTTAATGCAATCTATTTCCATAGATAATGACACATTTATGCCTATCAAGGTACAATATTAGGCTACACATGATATATTGTATGCACCTTATGCAAATTACTTGCACTTCAGTCAGAAACCATTAATTACTTCACATTAAAAATGGAGACAACAGTCAAAAAGTGGAATTCTCAAGTTCTGAAGGTGTAAATGACGACCAGCAGCTCAGACTCTGATCATTATGACTTGCTTTAAAAAGGTGAACATGCAACACAGTTGAACTCCTCAATCATCAACCCTAAACCTCTATCCTGTGTATCCTGTAAGGACATCCACAGCCTTAGCACCACCTCACATGTAGAAGAAAGAAATGCTTCTACAGATCCAAATGCTTTCTCATTGATTTCAGCTCTCATTTTATTAGAATCAATCTACAACTCTTCACTTACTCCAGGATTTTGTGATGTTGTAATTGAACCAATTCCTGCACATTTTTCCAGACGCAGCAACCTTTTTCAATAAGCACAACTTTGCTGCAGCTTTGGCACACTGCTGCTCTCATTTTAAACGACTTCTATCAGCGTAACTGTCGCCTCAGTCTAATTTAGAGTGACTGAGGCTCATCCAAATGGCCTCTTTATGGAAAACAGCTGTTTTCTAATCATTCCTGAGTTAAATGTTAAGTTAGATTTCAGGCTTATAGAGAAGTGGAAAAGTAGGATTAAATATTAATAATTAGTACAATTAAAGAAACAAAGATAAGGCTAAGAGCCACATTTAACTAGGAATTATGTTAAACTGTCATAACAATTTCTTCCTGAACTAAATAAAATCACTCCATTTTCAGTTAAAATATTACTTTTTAACAAAAAAAAATAATCTTGCCCATGTTTATGAAAAACATACAAGTTCTGCTCTTTTATGACTGTTCTAATGGTAACCCTAACATTAAAAGTGTTTGCTTTATTTTAAGATATGTTTCACCAGAAGGTTCACCATTTCTGTACATTTCTTTACAAAAAAAAAATATAAAAAAAAAAATCTGCATCAATAATTACGCATCCTCCAATAGTTGAAAATTATTGACAAATATAGGCAAGGCAAGGCAAGTTTATTTTTATAGCACATTTCATGTACAGAGACAATTCAAAGTGCTTTAGGAACTTTATTTTCTTTTTTTGGAAAAACTGTTGCAATAATTGACTGTATATAAGTATATAAGAACTGGACATAGTGAGGGTGACATCACCCAAAAACAATGACTTGCTTCCTGTTCCAATGAAATGAGTCAATGTGGTTACTTTTTTTTTTTTTTCCCGGACGTCACCATGTGGCCCTTTTCTACGTCCATTGTGACTCTTTGGCTTCAAAGAAAGCTTCAGACTTAACTAATTATTTAACTAATTCATTTGTGTTTCGATTTTTGACATGTCAGATAGACCTAACTGAGCAGAATGATGGTAAAAGGTTTAATTTACGGCCAAAGTGGTTTAGCATCAGAGTGACATTTTCTTGTAGCATTTACATTTACAGATAAAAAAAAAAAAAAAAAAACGTGGATTGTAAACTTAAAAACATTTGGGTTTGTATTCACTAGCAAAAGAAAAATAAAGGATGAAGGAACTCCAAAGTCATAATAATAGAAAATCTCATCCTTGTATTTTAATTAAAGTAAATCTGCTGTAGCAGAAGGATCTGATTAAACAACAGGATGTGTTTTATTTTGAAAGGAACATGTATGTGCTGGTGTGAAAAGTGAAAGACATTAAATTATATATAGAAAAACTCAAATGCATAGAGCATTTCTAAGCTATAATTTATAAATGAATGGCTTAATGACCTCAAAAATATATGTGCATTTTTCTAACTTTATATTAAGACTCTCACTGAGTTTCGGTTCATAAGAACCTGGACCAAATTACTCTTTTAGCGTTGAAGGTTGCAGACCCCTGATATAATGGTAAAATGGTATCAGAGCAAGAATGGTTATTCTGACTGAGTAAAAGCTGTTTAGTTCTCTATGGGATTTTGGCTTCTTGGAGCCCGTGGGTACTTCCTGTTTGGAATGAGACAGGAGATGGTAACTCAGTCAAGTTCTCATATCCAGTCAATAGTTGCAAACTAAGCACTTCGGTGTCACAACATTCATAAAAATGCCAGTAAAGTCCTGGGGGGAGTGTATAACCGTCATTAAACTCTGCATACTAGATTTAGGCAAAGCCCTTTGTAATTGTTATCAAAACTGTCTTACATCTAGATCAGAAAAACTGGATTGAGAACCTGCAGCACCATCATGTTGAGGACAGGCTCCCCTCTGGGCTTTGGGTTCAGCCCCCTCATATTTTTCACACACTGAAATGCCACGTTCTGCTCCAATCATATCATCAAGTTCACAGATGATGTCACCACAGTGAGTCTTCCTCGATGACAACACACTGAAGTGGAGTCGTGACACAACAGTCTATACAACAGCCTGAGAAGTTGACAAAATTATGAAGGTGATTTTGGGGAGAGAGCTGCTTCATTTGAACATCATTAACAGTATTAATGTTGGTAGTGTCTAAAGTACAGACTGATCAACAAATGCTATTGCTCTCATAGAGAAGCTCATGAAGGGAGAAACTATTGATAACTATGGACGCCTCTATGATGATTTACTTTGCAGAAAAAAACAACTTTACACTGCTATACAAGATGGACACCGACTACTTTTCATTGTGCCAAAAATTCATTTCAATGACCATAAGTTGCCATAATACTCCACCGTGTCAGAAATCAAAGGGAATGGTGGCTAATCCAAACTCTTATGTCTTAGGTCCACAAAAGCCCAGTTGATCCCCTATGAGTCACTAGCTTGTTATAGTTTAACAGTGGCGTTTGGGAATTTTAATGGTTAATGAATATTTGACCAACTTTTCAACAAACATCAAAACCAAAAACAAATGTTGTCTCATGTGTCTAATAAAAAATGTAACTTTCTTTGTTCAAGTATTTTTTTTTACCTTTTTCTGATGTTCAACATGTTATTTAAAGCTATGCATGAGATTTGAGGCTGAGAGCTAAAAAAAAAATTCATGGGAAAATGACTGAAAACTTGTAATAAAAAATTACTATTAAAAAAACTATGATTAGAAATTTATGACAAACATTTCAGAAAATGAATTTCGGAAAATGACAGGCATTTTCTCCAAGCTATTGAAGATACCTGTAAAAATCAGACCAGAAAAGCAAACCAACCCGCTTTAATAAATGAAAACAAGTTAAAGTAGATTTTTCTAATCATGAAAAAGACACTTTTACCACTTTAGGAGATAGTACTGTTCGTTGTTAAGTTCTACTTTTAAAAAGACTGCATCACTCCGTCCTTGACTCTATTGGCTCTTTTAGAATTGTATTATAAATTATAATATTTTTTTAAATCTCTTCATAGTATTCCACTTGCATATTTCAGAACTGTTCTGAAACTTTTCAGACCTCAGGTGCCTTATTTAATTAAATAATTGAATTATTCATCAGTCACTATTTTTTTTTTCTTCTTGTTGCAGACTTCCTTAACTACATGCCAGAAGTGATACTATGACTATATTCCTTCACAGTCACTGCATAGTTTCCGTTCAATGGAGTCTGTCCTGGCACATCTAGCTGTTTTTTTCTTTCTTTCTTTCTTTCAATCAGTTCTTGTCCTGCAAATCTAAAGGACCCTCCAGCTATCAGTCTCTGCAGCCATTTTGAAAAGCAGCGTTGATTTCTTCTTTCCAAAGCTTTAAGTTTCACTATTCACTGACTGAATGCAACCCAATCCAGGCACAATGTCTGAGCCACTTGTGCAAAAGAAGGAGTGGTTTCCATCATCAGCCTGATTCAAGGCATAGAGATCTCTTCTGGTCGCTTGCTCAATCAGACAACTTTACTTTCTTTTTTCCACTGTTTTTCTTCTTTTTTTTTTTTTTTTTTAAGATCACACATGCCAAGAAACTACGCCAAGAAGAGGCATTTATGTGAGATTTAAATGAGGCTCATGACACTCATCTAAGTAATGTACTCATTTTACACTGTCACCACATCCCCGGTTTTTTACTCGCACGCTCCAAACGTGTGAGCACACACTCATGAATCACTGTAAAGATGTTACGCACAGGTGCAGAGTCATTCTCAAAGGGAAAACACTGTAAATCAGAAATGATTGAGAGGTTAAACGGATGTTCTTTCACTTTTACACCACAGTCTCTGAAATGCAATGTGCCTGAATTTGTACATTTTTCTAAGAGACCCTGGAGGGTTAGAAAAGACCTGATGTGGAAACTCAATAATATTTTTTTTCCCTCCTTTTAAGGAGAATTGCTGTATTTTTGTAACTATCGTCTTCACTGCATTTTTGTTCACATACAATTCACTTTAAAGAGGAAGGTGAAAACACATTTTGGATTACAAGTAAAAATCTGCAACCAAAAATGTCATTTTGTGTAGATGTCAGTAAGTCTTAGATTTCTCTTTTCAATTAATTAATCAAATTAATCAATTAATCAATTTTACTTATATAAATTGAGATGTCTAAATAATGCCTCGTACATATTGAGATTGTGATGCATATTCAAGAACCCGCTGATGCCAAATCTTGACCGCTCTTTTACCCAATGGTGTTCACACTGGACTGTCGCCACCAGATAGTAGTGCATGCATGTACTCACACTTGGTAAAGGCTTGATGGGAAATGTTGAAGTAGAAAAAAAAGATCAGGCTTTTTCTTTCACAGTTCTATTACAATACATGAAAGAATTGGTGTCATATAGGAAAACACAATTAATCATTTCTCGCCTGTGATCAATTTTCATGGTTGACATTACAGTGAAATTAAAAGGATACCATCTATACATCGCCACTATACTCCCTGACTGGACGGAATTCAACTAATTTAAAGGCAAACCAAACTCAAAATCAGCTATTTTTGGCTGTTGACCTCTATAAATGGGGCTTTAGAAGGGATGTCTGTTGGTCATCGCCAAATTTTATAAATTAAAATAAACATTCAATTTTTGAAATTTTAGTGAAAAACTGCCTGTATGCTGCCCCCTAAAGGTTGAAAGGAGGTATTGCAGTTGAATTTCGTGTTGTGTCAAACCACGTAAGTCATAAGAGTCTTGTTCCCCAAGCCCCGCCCCTCTGACTGGATTTTCACATTTCGTCTGTGGGTGGAGTCAGCCTCAAACTTCCCTGTTTGGATACCCTTCAACTTTAATGTACTTTTAAAGGTCTTGTGTGTAAAGCCTGAAAACATATTGAAAACCACGTCTAGCCACATATGAACTCAAAGGTTTTGAACATGGAAGCCTAAAACATGCACATTTAATTTAATTCAATTTTAATGATATAGTCCAATATTGCCTAACAATTGTCTCATTGGGCTTCATATCGGCAATTGTACAAAAGCAGAAAGTAGGTCATGAAATATAAATGATAGCTAATTGTTAAAATAAACTAAAAACACTAATCTTAAACTGGTTAGACCCTCCTTCTCTGAGAGGAAAAACACCTAAAAAATGCCAAAGAAGACACCTTAGGGATGTCCTCTCCCAGGACGGACATGTGATGTACCAGGGCTGTTAAATGAGAATTATTTTATCTAACTCTACAACTACATATTTGAAAAGTGTTCATTCAGATGGAACTTGGGGACTGGTGGGGGAGTGGGGTCCATAGCCCCGACGAGCCAGAGGTGTGGTCCACGGCCAATAACAGGAGCACAGCCAATCCAGCAGGAATTTGAAATCTCTCCTGCTCCCCAAAGAGGAGTGGGGAAGAGGAACAGCACATGAATTGCACTGCACCAAACAGAAGCATAGATGATAAATAAGATAAATAATACACAGATTTTTCATTGCAAGTGGACACATTGACCGCGCTTTTAAATAACACCATTCCTTTTTTTTTTTAAGATACATAGTCATATCTTAAGACCTGTAACTGTGCTTGTTTTAATGATCTTAAAGATAGTTTAGTCATTTATTCCGTTTCTGTGAAAAACAGTCCAGGCTACTTCAGACCTCAAAAGTTCTTGTCCACATTAAAACTCTGATAAATGTCGGGTGTTGAACGGTTCATTATACCGTTTGTAGTGTTTTGTGCCTGAACTCATCCTGTCTCCCTCATCTTGCCACTTCAGTCTTCTCCTCTTTGCTATTCTGTTTCCATTCTCCCTCTTTTTTGTCAGCTTGTGTGATCTGTTACTCCTCTGGGGAAGGTAAAAAAAAAAAAAAAATGTTTCCAAGACTGAGTCTGGTCAGTGAAGCTTAACTTCTTCCTCTTTTCTCCCATTTCCTCCCATACTCACCTTCCTTTGTGTACAGTCAATTCTACTTGGCTCTTTCTTTCCAAGGTAATCTATCTTTCATTTCTTGTCCTTCCTTTCCTGCACTCCATATCCTTCTCTGTTGTCTATGTAGACCTTTAATCTCTTCTTCCCCTTTTGCCCGAGACACATTTTTATGTTCTGTTGCTCTCTACAGCCATTTTTTCCAACTTATTCTCTCCTCTGCCCTGACAGATTAATAGTTTTTTTTTCTGTCCAACAGAAAAGAACACTAGAGCCGTCCGTCCCTTGACAACACTTCACAGAACTTCTCCCATCATCCTTCCCACTTTCCATTCTCCTTTCCGTGCACTCTCCCTCACATCCCATGACCGGCACTTCCTCTGGGTCCAATATAGGAGTACTCTTTGCTCCTATTTCTTTATGTTGGGATAGTCACTCTGTTTTTCCACACAGGTTTATAGTGGTTAAAGCAAAACAGATCACAGGACTCTGTTCTTCTGTGCAGGTGGACTTTAAAAGTTCACCTAGGAGATGTTTTATTGCTTGTAGCAGATTTTTCTGTTTTAACTGCTAATATACGGCTATTTATGTGCTTTAGAGATGTGACAAACAAGTTTAGATGTCATGACATAGATGTCTTTCTTGAATCTTCTTTATCCAACTTCTCTGTCCACAATGTGCACTTAAGGTAACAGGGATGTTGCGTAAAGTTTTCTTTTTCAGAACTTTCACCAAAGCCTTGCTTGGATA
This sequence comes from Oryzias melastigma, assembly GCF_002922805.2. Classification (NCBI taxonomy): domain Eukaryota; kingdom Metazoa; phylum Chordata; class Actinopteri; order Beloniformes; family Adrianichthyidae; genus Oryzias; species Oryzias melastigma. Next base: position 18,403,362 of record NC_050523.1, on the reverse strand, counting down.
GCTTCAGTGCTTATGTGGCTGTTGACTTTTCTGAACTCCTCAGAGTTTTTTATGTGTAGTTTTTGCCCAGTGCTGTAAGAAAACCTGAACATTGCACTTATTTTATAGTGGGAGACAAACTTGACACTTGTGAAGCTTTGTTCACAACGCCCTTGTCAACACGCAGCCACGCAACCACTTCCAATGAAAATTGTAAGAAAATTAGCATTAAAAAAGGTTTCAAGCTTCCATGTTCAAAGGAGACCTTTCTTTCTGATTTTTATACATGCATATTACTTATTGCAAAATGTAATGCCATTTACGTGATTCAATTTTAATGAGGTAAACTTTGATGAAAACAAGTGCCTTATTATGACTTTTGGAGGAGATGTTTAGTCTAGGTATTTTCCTACAGTGAACCACAATGACCTCGTTCAGCCGCATGACAAAAGCCAGGAGGAGAGACATAAACATCATTGATTGTTCTACACATCGAGATGAACACTCATTAGTTAGAGCCTGAGCTACCCCTTCATGACCATAGAAGCCATAAAATGATTACCTCCTTCTTCCCCCCGGACAGACGACTGGACATGGAACCAATTGTTGACTCATTGTACTTTTTGTGTGTGTACACGGGGAACGCTCCTGGTGCTATATAATCTGCCTAATCCTGCTGCCCGTTGTTTGGTCAGCAATGCATGCTACTTGACACATGGAGCTTCATACAATTTTGATCCAACTTTTGACAATTTTCAATGAATTGATTAGTTATCCGAACAAGGTTCTTGTATCATACTAACTCATCAACCAAATCGGGAAGACTACCTCAACAATACACACATTTTTAAGACAATTTTGAGCTTTACCTTCAAAATGCATAACCATTAGACACATGTTGCAAGTTAAACCAGGTCAAACTTTGACCAATCAGGGACACGGATGTGACCCTAACCCTCTATTAATGTGTTCACCGTTTGAAAATTGATCATGAAGGTGAAATTAATAATTACGTTTCGAGGCCGGCCAGATATTTATGAAACTCAGTCCAGATCCAAACTCTTCCCATACCCTTGTAGCTCCTCCCTGCCCCTACACTTAGCCCTCCAAGCAGAGAATTATGGGAAAATTGTGTTTTCAAATTTGGACAACTCTACCCTTCGATTACGTATTTAACCATCTACATTAACGCATAGCTAATTGGAAAATATGTAACATCAGTTTTATAACTTTAAAAAATCAGGCTAAAAAATATATATTACTGATATTTAAATTTTGTGGTTCAGGAGCACACCAACGTGAAGAAATGAGTTTCTCTTCTGTGGCAGAGCACAATGTGGAATAAATTCTCGGGGGAGGGATACACAGTTAAAAGTCCCTCCACATTACGCTAAACAAAAACAATTTGGGACAACTCTACCCCTGGAAATGCCCTTACAAGTGGAGATATAGCGAGAAGCCAGAGGGAAGGGGAGGAATTTGGATTTGTCCCAAGTCTTTCAAATATTAGAGATGAGCTATATTTTTTGCATAAAAAGGACAAGGTAAATAAAAAATAAGAAAATAAAACATTGAGACATTCAGGCACTCTGGCAGCTTTCCATTGTGAAATAAAAATATCTGTTATGAAGTCATTGCCTTCTTTTGGGGTCAGCGGATGGTTGGAAGGTCACTGTTGATGCTCAGAGTTTTCCGTGGTCAACAGCATGTCAGGCTAAAATGATATAGAATGGACTGAGGCCAAGTGGATAAACTTGGTTTGACTTTTCAAAGTATCGGGTAAAAAAAAAAAAAATGGAGAAACTTTTATCAGAAAATAGTTTGTAAACAAGTTGTGTGTAGGAATGTGGATGCATTTGGTGTGTACATTGTTTGAGATTACTTAGACATATATATTCCAGCACACCTGGTTTTTGATACCCGAAGTTTTGCCTGGTTTGGATCACTTTTGCTCTGCACTTTTGGAGTGGAGTATCTAAACCACGCAGCTGGATGTTTGGAAAAGAGAAAAGTTCTGGAAAATTTTTGCTGATAGAAAGATGACTAAACCCCTCTACTATTTCTACTTATGAACGTACAACTTTTTCCTAGTATTTCCTGTTGGAAAAAAAAAAAATATATAAATATATATATATATATATATATATATATATATATTATTTTGCCTTAATAACAACAGCCTTTACAGGTGGACACAGGCCGTCTGTGGGTGAAGCATAAGTAAACCTGTACACGCAGGTGACCCACACGAAATTTCAAGATCATATGTTGCTTGGAGAGCCCGTAGAGAAAAAATGTCCATGCACATTTTTCTATGAGCACGCTGTGATTGACAGGTTGTAGCGAACACTTATTTAACATAAGGGTTAAGTGGGTAAGAGGTACTTGTGTCAAATCAATTTTTTTCAACTCTTCTAAATCTTGCAGCCTTTGCAAGGAGCTCTTAAGTGTTGTTCGCATGATAAGTCCATGCTCTGAATGTGCCCCGTACAGGTTAGCCCGCAGAAAGGCCGTGTTTTAGCAATAAGACAGTTGCAATTATAGCTTTACTATAACGACTAGAATGTAACATAAAAGCATCGTCATTCAAATGTGATGAATAATTCACTTGATTAATATGGACAATTTAAATTAGCCTTATGTAAACTTCACTATTTACTTACCATCTGCACAACACTATACTATATATACTATATCACCATGTCTTTATGGACCTTGCTTTATGCACTAGTACATGTTAGAAGAGGAAGGGGCCACTCCAAACTCACCATAATTCCTCCTCCACCAGATTTCTGAAGTTTGGAGCTCTGTAGCAATTGACTGTGCAGAAAGACGGCAACCAACTTTTGGTAACAAAGTATATGTTCCATTTTCAACAAACCTCAAGAGAACTGGAAGACACACCTACACTCCCCTTAGGATGCACTTTGAATTGATCACTTCTCTTTGACCCTCCAGACATCCCAAAAACTTGCATATGGGGTCAACCTTTGTGTACTTGCATGTGAATAAACTTTTAGCAGTTGTTAAATTACTCCAGTATATAATAAAATGGTTAAAGATGTGTTATAAAATCTACTTATCTTTCATAAAATATGCTCTGTGTTTCATTGCCAAATGTAATGTAAGAATTGTCTATTAGCACAATGAGACTCAGTTTGGAGGTCAGGGACATATGCTAAGATATTCTTTTATCTTTTAGTGAGGATTTTTTTCTGAGCTGTTTGTTAAAGAAAACTGTTTAACCTTCTGTTTTGTTATGTTTCTTTTTTGTTCCTTCAAGTCTAGTGAAGCTTTAAAGCTCAACAGGTTATAAGCCCAAGAGCAACTCAAATAGAAGTTCTTTTTAAAGGTTTTATTGCTTAAAGGAAGGTCCAACAGACCAAATGCCAAATGCTGAACAAAACCAAGGATCAATGATACAGCAGGTCGACTCTACTTGGTGAAGAGTAAAGCAAGTACTTGCTTTAGCCAGCTGAAGTACTTGGGCATTTACATTCATTAGGACTAAAAGACACCATTCTGGGAGAGCTCTAATGTGAAGTTGAAATAGCAGCAGATGTTAGGAAAATTGCCGATGCGAACGCCGAACTGATTCAACTTCTGGACTGTAATAGCGTCTCATTAATTTGAAGAGATGCACCAAATGATGGAAGAAGCGTTCTAAAAATTCTGAGAAACTATTAGAGTCAGTGAGCACTGTGTCACCAGTCTGTACACCGTCCTAACATCGCTACAATAGAGGAGCATTGAAACAGCAACTTATATAAGTAGGCAGAGACCACCATAACAGCCATAGGCATCCTGAGTGAATCATTGGGTTCTTGTTGCTATGGTTTTAAAAAAGGCTGCCGGAAAGTTTTAAGCTGTCTGTAATATATGGAGCATGGTCAACAAACTGTTTTTGGGTTCAAAACAGAGCTATATTGCTGGTATAGAAATCTATTTGATTAAAAGCCCTCAAAGCCAGCAATTAGATCATTTTATTTAAAAAGTTCATTTTTTTTCTGATTTATAGTATGCATTCCTTTTTTTTTTTTTTTGTTCAAGGCATTAGAGCAATTCTAAACACACCTGGCATGTCTGGCGTTTTCAAGAATGCATGGATGCTTGAACACGTTTTTAGGATATGGTGTTCACACAAGACTGGCTAGCTAGTACTAGTGTATATACTCACAGCTTAAGGAGGCTTGGTGTGTATTGTTGAAGCAGTTGAAATCTTACAAATCTTGCTCTAGGTTTTTTTCTCTCACAGCTCTATTTCAATTAGGGCTGGGCAAAACTGAGCATTTGGGTTTTGTATCGGTCAATATTGCCAATATTGATACCAATATAGATATTTTTCGTAAATACAGACAAACCTAGTGAATGAAAAACAGTGTAGAAACCAAAAGAAACAAAAAACTATGATAGAAAATTAAAATGTTTAACAATAAAAAAGCAAATTGTATAAATATAAACAACTTCTTAGTCTTTAAGTAGAACAATAAAAAAGTAACTTGTCAAAACAACTAAGCATTTAAATAAAGTAGAAAAATCGATATCTGCGGGCCGGTACCGATCCGATACTGATATCAACTTGTGATCGATATTATCAATATTTTGGCTCGATCCGCCCAGCACTAATCCTGAAATATGAAAGACTTAAGATTAAATTCTCTTCCATGATGAATTTTCAAATAGTTGGCACTTCAGTGTTTTGAAAAACACAATATCTATACAGCACTACCAAATCCGAGACCCCGATCGATCAAAGTTCAGCTGTTTTAACTTTCAGTACGCGTTCAGTAATAACCAAGTGTTTTGTATGTAGAGCCCAAGAACGGAACTAAAAACTTGCTTTGCGATCCGTGAGAACGAGAATTTTGATTGCAAAAGACTAAAATGCAAACATTTTTATTTGAAGTGGTCCTGGTTTCCCAGGCTTGTGTGAACAGAGCATATAATTTAAGTAATTTCCTTTGGGATGATTAAAGTATATCTATCTATCTATAATTTTGTGATAATGTTGCCAAAATTCATATTTCCTTGGACAGTTAGATCAACCATGACATTTGAAAAGGGAATAAAGCCTCTATACATGAAAGTTGTGACCGCTCAACATTTGTCCCTTCTGTTAAAATTCTAAATACATGGAGAGTACAAGATCTGCTGCTCTCAAAGTACAAGCCAGGGGGACATTGGGTTATATTCATTTTCTGTCTCTATCTCGTAGTGCTGAAGCAGGTGAAAGGGACAGTCAGATGAAGGGAGGATGTGGATCTGGCAGGGGATAACAATGTGGAGGTGACTGGACACGTATGGGGGGACAAGGTTGCTTCTGGCTTTGAAAGTGAGCAGCAGGAGGTTGTAGTGGTTCTGAATTCAACAGGGAGCCAGTGGAGCTGCTGAAGAACAGGTGTGATGAGGTGGGGGGGTAGCAATTACACAACCGGCTGAGTTCTGGACCAGTTGACACTTGGGAAGGTGTAGAGTTAGTGACGTTCTGTGAACTGTGTATTTGTTTTTATTGAGTTTTAGCCACTCTTTCATTTAATACAGAACATAAATCCTTAAAATATAAGTTTTGTCCTGCCCATTCTGAGACTCGTATCCTTTTAGTCAGTTCACGTGCAAAGTTTAGTCATGTGTTCAATGTTTCAGGAAGAAAACATAGATTTGTAAATCTGAGGCAAAATAAAACAACAAACTAGAAATGACAGAAGCTCATTTATGAGTTTGCAGCCCTTGACTTGTTGATAACTCGAAATGACACCAAGTAGTTCAAGTAAAGTTGGCTGACAAGTGTAGACACAAATAATATCACAGGCTGAGAAGAGACAAACTGCAAAAGACAAATGGGAAGGGACGAGTGGGGGCGTTGAGGGAATAAGAGGGCTGCGGTTGGGTCGAACGTGTCTTCTGTCCCTACAGGCATATGTGACTCACTGGCAAAGTTAAACAGTAACTTTAAGGTTTTGTTGACCAGTTTTGAAGCTTCTTCTCTAACTTTATTTTAAGATTTATGCCAAATAATATAGAAAGACTGTAACAAGTTTACTTGATAATTTGAACAATCCGTATGTTCATAAGCGATTTTACTTATTAACACATGAATATAGAGTCATAGTATTTTCATTGTACATTTACCTGTACTTGGTAAATGTACCCAACACAACTTTAGTTGTAAACTACTATGTTTTTTCACTAATGGATTAGTTTGAAATGTTTTAAGCCTTATAGTTACATTCCAGGATTTTGGGTTTTCCTGGCCCATAGAGGGTCGTACAGAGGATCAATGGCTTCTTAAAGCTGCGTTCACACTGAGCTAAATTTGTGAATCAGGGTTGTCCAGTTTCAATGTGAGGTCAATGTAAAGATGCGGTCTGAGGTCTTGTGGTACAATTTGAGCATCAAGGATTTCCAGAGTTTAAAAAAAAAAAAAAAAAAAAAATCAAACTTTTTGGTGAGGTAGCCAATCAGGGTCTCAGTTTTGGGCATGTGACATGTTCAGTGACTTAATTAGTGTTTGGAGTAGAAATCATGAATATTTTCCATCTTGATATTTTGAGTGTGGCCCCTTACAGGTTTGCCCATTTTTCTCAGACAATATGTATCCATATGTAAGGCAGTCATGACTAAGGCTTTAGATTCTTATATATAGGACTGGCTTTACTGCAGTGGTAGAGCGGTCGACCTCTTATTGCAAGATCACAGGCTCAGTTCCCGCCCCCCCTGGCATATGTTTGAGCGTCCCTGGGTAAAACACTGAACCCCACATTGCTTCTGGTGGTTATAGGTTGGTGCCAGTGTTTGGCACTGGTTTGTAAGAATGAATGAATGGGACTGTAACTGAAAAGTGCTTTGAGCTATCAAGAAAGGTGAAAAAGCAGTAATAGTAGTGGCCTTGTGGTAGATTTGTCCTGAGACTCGAAGGCCATGAGTTAAAATCCAGGCCAAGTCATACCAAAGATTCTGAAAATGGGACCCAGTGCCTTCCTATTCGCTCCTCAACATTAAGGAGTTGGAGGTGGTTAAACAACCAAATGGTTCCCGAGGACGGCTATGTCTGCAGCTCACCGCTCCCCCTAGGGCATGGGTAAAATACAGAAAATGAATTTCAAACACTTAGGTGCATGACAACTGATGGGACTTTTACTTTGTAAGTATGCATTATTTGACAGAAAGTTCTGAACATTAAAGTAAGCCTGACATCTCTCCTATGCCCTGCTTGAAATTAATATTTCAAAAATGGGTCATTCAGTGGGACAAGGGAAAGTTGCGTGTTGTAATCCACACGGTTAGGGCTGTTATTTTCTTGAAGAAAAATGTGTCAGTGCATTAGTGTGTGAACACCTGTGTCCCTGTGATTATGTTGACTCTAAATACTAGAATCCACCAGAGGCTGAACATGATGTTGACATGAATTAGTATTCAAGTTCTCATTTTTATAGTAAATAGCATATTGCTTGAGACAACAAGGATTAAAAATGGAGTTAACTTATTTGGACACCTCTCAGAGTATCAAGACCATGCTGTGTTCAAGTTTGTTATTAACAGGAAAACAGACTACAAACTGAAAATACATTTTATTGAATTGCCCTATAAATCATTTTACCATTTAGGTCAAATATATTAAAATAAAGTAAAAGTCACTTTCTCTGTTAGAGCAATGGATTGCAAACACACATGTACATTTCCTCAATTTCAAAAGTATTTTTTTACCTACTTCATACTAAAACATGAGAAACGTCAGCCGTCATTTATTGTGCAAGAAACATATAATTTTAGGATTATTCCAGAGAAAATCAATTGAGATGTTAGTAGAAATAAAAGCTATCTCCAAATGTAACTGATGTGTAAAAGTTAAAAAGGTAAAGACAACTTTAACATAAAAAAAAAAAAAGATCTGCAGTCACAAGTGAGGAATACTATTATATTTTGTTGACATTTGCCTCAGCAATGTGCTTTCACGTGTAGAGAGAAGGCTTAATTAATGAGTGGAGTGTAGAGTGACGCAAGAACCCAGCTAACCCGAAAGTGAGGTAGATCTTCCTTATTAAAATTACACCAAATGTGTCTCAATATGTATGGACATTTCAAGTTTCCAAATTCAAAACATTCATGTTTGGTTGATAAGTCAGTTTTTGGGCTCATACAAGAGCTATTAAACGTGCATTGGAAGTTAAACCAGTTGAACTTTGACCAATCAGGGACTCGGATTTGGTAGTGAAGTATGGATGACATCCTTTTCAAATCATGGACATGGCCAAACATTAGAAAATTGGTCATGGAGTAGAAATAATTAATTGTGATTGTGCCCAGTCTTTCTTATATTGACATACAGTTCTGAAAGAAATTTCATGAGATTTGTGAGATTTTCACCTCTTCCACATTTTGCACCAAGCCTCCTCTAAGTAGATACATGCTCTATTGGGTAGCAATAGTCCAGTGCCAACACTGTATACCAGAGGTGGGACCAAGTCATCATTTTGCAAGTCCGAGTCAAGTCCCAAGTCTTTGTCCTCAAGTCCGAGTCAAGTCCCAAGTCAAAAGTACTCAAGTCCCAAGTCGAGTCACAAGTCATGACCAACAAGTCTCAAGTCGAGTCACAAGTCCTACTATTAATGTTTCAAGTCATTTCAAGTCATTTATAAAACAATGTAATATTAATTACACAGATCATGTTTGCTTTCATGAACTGTATTTTACAAGCATTTTAGCTAAATTCCCACTGAGTTGATGCATCTCCACTTCAAAAATCCAAAATAGTTTCTCTATAACAAAAACGCAGTTAACCACATTTGAAATGTGGTAAGATGGAGACAGCAGGGAACCAGGGTAGTCTGGATATTTAAGGGGTCATACCATGATTTTCTTAAGCCTTTCAGAGTGAACTATATCCATATATATGATCATATATTACCTTTGAAACACTGAAAAACACATTTATGAAATACTACCAGCTATTTTCTTTAGTTTTTGTCCTACCTGGAAGTAAAACAACTAAATTCCTGAGGCTCCGCCTGCTGCTGCGTGTGGCTGCCGCCCATTTGATTTCATTCTAGAGCCAGCAGTGTGTATTCGTTTTTTCCTTCAAAAATAAATATCAATTTTTTTTCAAAGATGGATGCACATACCATATACTGTATCTGCCCTTAGTAGGCCCGGCCATCGCTACACTGCTTCACAACAAAAATACACTCAAGACTGTGCCCAATGGGGGGTCTTAAAGGAGCCCCGCATCTAAAGTAACAAACTGTTTAAGCTGGAATTTATTAAAGACAGGACACAACTGGAAGAAGATATACGATATTCTGCATCTAAAATGAAAGTTTTTTGCTGATCATCATTAGCTCTTTGGAGAAATTCGGTGTTGGTGTTAGACTGGGGGTGGAGCTATCAGAGCATACGCTTCCTAAAAGGGGCGGTCTCACTCTGTGACATCCAATCGTGAGGCTCGTTTTCGTGGGTATGGGAGGGGCTGCTGCTAACAGCTAAGTTTGTAGAGGATTTATGGTAATCAGAAATGCATGAGTGAATCAAAATACCACTTTGGAGTTCTTTATGTGAGGAATGAACATTAAAATACACTTAAAAGCTCAAAAAGTTGTTTTTTCATGGTATGGTCCCTTTAAATCCCCTCACTACAGACCAGAGATGTGCACTTAAGCCTGTGGGTGATGAGGTACTGACTCTCTCAGTCTAAATTAATAAACCAGTCTATTTATCAAATTATTATCAGCATGTTTTTTATAAACAGAGCAGATAAAAGAAGAAGAATTGAGGAAGAACGTAAAATGCAGAGTGGTTTAGTTTGACTCCAAAAAACAAAACAAAATATATGAATCGTACATCTAGGTTTATGTTTAACATTTCTGTTGTGAAATTATTTTTTGTTGTTTGGAAAACTATTTTTTTTTATTCAGTACAAAATTTCTGTCAACTTACTGTCAAAATATCTCACATTAAGTTAACAGGAGTTAAGTTAAATTCTGTATTCAAAACAGGATTCAAAACAAAAATGTCTAGTGTAAAACTAAATGTGGTGTATGCATGTATATACATATATTGGTACATATATATAGAAAGTGACTATTCACGTGAAATTTTATGTATAAATATATATTGCAAAGCTATGCACAAAATACTACTTTGTTCACGCTGTACTTGAACAGGAAATACTCTGAATACAGAGATTATGAGTATATTCATGATTAAATTCATTAGAATCAAAGAAATTGTATTTATGGTGGACAAATCTCTTTTTTATATAGCAAGTGAAACACTAAAATAAAGACATGCAAACTCAAAACTCTTTAAGCAGTAAATGTAAATATTCTGTCAATGAAAAAAGGAAGGAACAGCAAATATTCAAGAGGGAATGTGACCCCCAGAGAAAGAGGATGCTTTTTTCTCTGAAACACACCACAAAGCATACAGCAGCAAAAGTAGTAAACCAAAAAAAGGGAAAGAAAACACCCTCATGCAGCATCTCCGTGAATTCGTTTGCTGGATTTCTATCAGAAAACAATCGAGCCCGCTCCCCAGCAGCCCTGCTGTCCCGCTATGATCGTTTGTGTCCCGCCCAGATCCAGGTAAAGATCTGAGCGGTGGAAATGTCAAAATCACCTGTTGTCACTGTGATTATACCGAGCTGCACGGTGTCGCAGAGCTAACAGAGTTTACAGTCCCATTCATTTAACAGCAGCTAGCGGTTAGCCGCTAAGCTAGCGCCAGCTTTCACTCAGAACTTACTTGATTTTGCTGCTCCTACAGTCAGATGAAGTTGGTTGATGTTGAATCTCTGTGAGTAATCCTTATATCCACATGCTCTTCGAACTGCAAACCGTTTGTTGTTGACGATCTATAAACTTTTATGCTAGAACTAAAAACACCGGCAGGAAATCGCGGTTTTAAAGGGGAGGCGGGGCTTGGTTTTTCTGCAATTTGATTGGTTGGGCCATCACATCAATCAAAAGTGGCTCTAATTTGATTGGATGTTGGGCAAACACGGATGTAAACATACACGGACAGAGGACCGCGGCGCGCGGCTTTTTCTCGATATACTTTATAATATACTTTATAATCCGTGGATTTAGGGGAAAAATAGCAAGTCTTTCCGAGTCAGAGGGCTAAAGTCCGAGTCAAGTCACAAGTTATGTATATCAAAGTCCGAGTCAAGTCACGAGTCAGAGGTAGGAAAGTCCAAGTCGAGTCTAAAGTCGTCAAATTCATGACTCGAGTCTGACTCGAGTCCAAGTCATGTGACTCGAGTCCCCACCTCTGCTGTATACTAAAAGCATGTTCAAGAACCAGTGTTCAGAGCATTCTTTTTTTCAGGTCATCAATTAATGTATAGTTGTAACTCCCAACTGTCAGAAATAAACATGTATCACTTGTGATATCCTAGATATGTTGACGTTGGGAGAGGGGTCGTCTGGACCCCACAAGACGGCGCCCTGAACTTTTTTTTTCAATGATTTTTGATTGTCACTGGTGTCTGTGGTAGATATGAAATCCTGTCCACCTTCATCTACATTTGTCATGGCATGGATAACACGTCAATGTAAGGCTTGGGTCATCTGGACCCCATATGAAAGCAGAAGGGCTAGGGCATCAAAATGTTTCCTTACGATGTAAAGGCATTTAATGTGGTTTATATAGAGAGGAATGTTGCCAAAATATTCACACTTCCTGAATTCTTGGGTAAAAATGTACTTAATTGGCCATGTAAATTGTGCCCTTGCACACAAGAAAAAGGCCATTTGAAGCTGGAATTCAGTATGATTAGCTTCTGGGTAGCCAGTCCCACTGTTCCATCTGGATGCCCCAAGTTCTGATTTTGTGTGTCACATTAAATGTCTGTGCCGACTTTCTTCTTGTTACTCCTTGGAGGGACCGCTGACAGTGGGTGTTAAAGTCAACACTTGCCTTCTTAGATATTAATCCACATTTTCTATCCTTCAGCTGGAAACGGTTCCTTTGCACTCAAGCTGACCACTGACATTATGTAAATGGTCAGACGGCATCCAAAAAGGCAGGCACTCCTCAAGCGCCCTAATGGCGGATCCAAGTCAGCTGCCGGGAAAATGACTTGGCTACAAAAGCTTGTTACTAGAAATTATGCTGTCATCCATTCTGACCATAATAGAAATCGACTCCAAGGACACAATGCAGTCGAGTGAGTCTTTCACTTAAAGTCTTTAAGTTGATCCATTTGAAGTAGATAAGATACAATTAACATGCTCATTTTTGTCATGAAAGCTTCTGCTCTGGACAATGAAACGATTCCATTTTACTCAATGCTATTAATAAATGACGACAGTTTTCCTTCACTTTTATTCGGAAAATATCCCTCTACACACCTGAGTGATAAGGTCTTTCATTTTTGATTAATTTTACATGATATTGTGGATTGCATACTGATGTTTAAACACTATAAATGTTTAAATGAAATTAGATTAGAACTACTCCCTCTTGACAAGAACCTTCTGAATAAAAGATACGTCAATGGGATGCTTCAGTCAATTCAAAGGAGGGATGACATGAGATCTCAAGTGTACAAATCTGACGCTGTGAAGGCTTTTTTATTTTCTCTTTCACCAAACAAATGGGCTCAGCTATGAAAACATAATCAAGCAAAAAGTGGAAGTTTGAGGGAAAAATATCAGAGGAACCTCATCATATTATTATAACTTTTCGGACCTGGTACTCGTGACACAAAAAAGGATCCAAATGTCACAGAACCCAAGTAATCTTATTTTTTTTTTGCTTGTTGCAGTTACCCTTTCCACTGGATTGTGTAGTTTAACCTGGTGTCAGAGTGTCCTGTGTTACTGCATGGCAGGTGTATTATTGTTGCCTATTGCAAAGTCCATAGTGGAAACTGTGCCCACTGTCAAACCCTGATGTGTTTTAATGACCTCCCAGCTGCCCCTTCAGACAGACTTTATTGCCCAGTTACTGTGCTTCTATGAGGCACACCTAAAAGCCTATCTTTTTTTAAATGATAATGCACCCTATAATCCAGAGTGCCTTATGTATGGATTAACTCTGATTGTCCTTTCTGATGTTGGCACTGTGGCTGGGTGTTACTGTGACAGTCACATAAAATTTTGGTCTTTCGCGTTATATATATTCCTTAGCCTGTGTCGATGCGCGAAGATGTCCGCCTAGAGTTTTGGTCGATGGGTCTTCACAGAAATTCGGTTTTGAGCTGTTAAACATGTTTGTTAAATTGAGAATTATACACAGTTCACAAATATTACATATATCTTATGCAATTGTGTGTGATTCTTTTGAAATGCATATGCAAATTTGTGGCTTTCCACGTATGTCTACTGGACTTTTTAAGCACACTAAAAAAAGCGAAACGTTGGATCAATTATTTGTTACATTTAGAATTATTGGCTTTCTTAAAATAAAATCTATACGTTTATAGTTTACTTGAAGCACATTTTTTAATCGATAAAAACTGATATTTTTAAATGTAACAAATTACAGAACCTTTGTTAATTTATCCAATGTATCATTTTTTTTACAGTGTATGTACCCCCAATGTAAAAGTGTTATATCATGTATACGGCGCATATTTCATGTCAACATTTTGTCATTGATGCATGAATTACTAATACATTCCTTATAAACAGCAATAATCACACACAGTAATTAATTTGGGTATCTTGTTATGGGTATGTAAATTGGCCTTTATCCAGCAGTCTATACTAAATGGGGGGGTCTCCTGCTCCCCTAGGGACCTACTCGGACAGGAGATTGTGTCTCTCGTGAGAGCAGAGTCTGCGCGGGAGGCGGATGCTAATCTGTTCACGCGCCTGAGCCTTCTCACAGATTTCCCTAGCTCGTCTTGGCGGGCCATTCAAAAAAAAATTCATTGGTCTGCCTTATTATCTAGACAAGTGGAAAATACTGTAGTTTTTGATGTGATCAACCGTCCATGTATCCCATCAATTTATGATTACAAACTCTTCATCTGGATTTATCCCTCACCTAGTTAGTTTTTTTTTTTTTTATCTTAATTTTCTCCATCCTCCATCATAAGAGAAAAACAGTAAACCAAGTAATGCATTTTTGGTTCATCAAGCTTAATTTTGAATTAAATGTTTTCTGAAGAAGCCCTCCTTCCTCCACCTATTGAGGTTTCATTGTCCTACACTTGCTCTTGTCTCTCTGTTCTGAGTCCATCTGTTTCTATTCCTCTTTCCATTGGCAGCCACCCATCACACTTTACCACAAGTGTTCCATTCTCTCCACCCCGCTGTTTTTGTTTTCACTTTATAGCTGTTTTGTTGTTGTTGCTCTATTTCTGTTGGTCTCAGTCTGATACTATTAGGCTCTCTGGCTTTGGTGAGAGTTGAGTGAAGTTTGATGCCATAAGGAATAATATTCTCTCTCTTTTTTTGTGTTTTTGTTAGTAACCTCAACAGATGGCTTGCAGACCTCTTCAAAACCAGGAGATTAAATCCTGTACGTGACGTTAAAACATGACTGAGACGTTACAACGTGAGTCCTCAAATTGATGGAGTTGGTTTGAAAAGAACATATTAATTACCAAAGTCCCAATAATCCTGATTTTTTTAAAGAAAATTCAATACATGCTACAATTAAATAAACTATGCACTTCCTGAACCAAAAATTCTCACAATCCTCATGGTCTGTAATTATATTTCTTTCTTCTAATCTTTTTAGTTTTGACAAATAAATTGTAGCTTTGGGGTATTGTAAATATAATTACACCCCTATATTGTCCTTATAATAGAATAGTAACATTTTTTAAATGACAAGGATTTTGGATCATTTCTGCAATACAAAATGAGCAATTTGCATCTTTAAAAGATTAATATTTACAAAGAATTACTGAGTCAACAGCATGCATTAGCACTCTATTTGGTTTAATATCAGAATCACATGTTTTGTGTTCATCATTAGCACCTCAATAAAGATTGTGTTTTTGTCTTTTTTAACATGTTCTTTTGGCATTTTCTCACATGGTGGACTTATATGAAAAAACAACAACATCAAAATTGCCTTTCTGAGTATTTCTTGATTCACATCATTATGAATGTGGAAAAAATTCGGCAAACCGTAACATAAGTTCTCTCTTCTCCGTTCTGATGCTTCCACATGCAGACAACCAGATCCGCGTACGTCTTTGTTTTGCTCATCTGAGCTGGAATCTGGCTTAACCCTCGCTCTCTTATGGGGTCCAGATGACCCCACCTTTTAAATATACATGCCTATAGCACAAGGGTTACAACTGTATGGCTGGATAGCTCTGATGTTGCTTGCAATTTTTGCTGCATTGGTAATGCTTGGTTGGGGGGCTGTAAACTAAAGCTAAGAATAAGTGTATCAAAGGGATGATGGGAAATGAGAGCAGGCGTACTCAGAGGTGAATTTCAGATAAACTACTGCTTCTCTGCAGATACAATGTCCTAGGGAATAACACAGGCTATGGGATTTTGGTGAAAAACTGCATAATCTTAATCAAAAGACCATTGGAAATGCTCCTATAATATAGAATTATTGAGATTTTAGGCACAAAGTAATACACAATGGAGTACACAGTAACTCCAAAAATGATAAACGATAGAAAGTGTTTTAATTAGTAAATACTGGGTTTAATCTGTCATTTTAAAGTAATTTATTTTTGTAGTGATGTTATTTATTAGTGCATAAGCAAAAGAAAAATGCAAATTTGTTAAAACCCTGTTGTGATTTTAAAAACATTTCTTCTGTCTTTATTTGTACTAATTAAAGAAACATTAGGAATTTAAAACCAGCTTCAAAGATGACTTAAAAAAAAAAACATTCCCCTTAAAAAAAAATAAAAAAAATACAGATAAATAAAGTTAAAAAAAAACATCAGAAAGTTTAAATTTTGATGGATTTGAAAAACTGTTTTGCTCATTGACATGTTTAAAAGCTCCACAGCTCTAGAGACGGATTGTTGGGTCGTTGCACATAATGAAGACGTCCTGATTGTAAAAGAGAACGACAACACAAAAAGACATTAGATGAGATGTTAAACACCATCATCTTCTTCATTTATATAGCACTTCAACAAAATAATAAATAAAAAAATAAACAAAGCACTGTAAATTAAAACATAAAAATAATAAAAACTGTTAAAACAGAAATGTAATGAGTGAATAAAAACATGATCAAACTAAATCACAATGGAACACTGGAAGCAACAAAACAACATACACAAGGAACATACATGCATTTAGGTCTCACTAGAGACCAATAGAATAGAAATAGTGAGGATTGTGACAAAGTATTCATAGAAAAACTGTTTAAAAAAGCCAAGAGCAAGAAAGACGTAGACCAGATAAACCAACCAAGCAGATACATGCACAGTCTTTGTGAGTCTTGGTGAAGCATCACAAATCTTTAATTTTTTGTTATTTAATTTTGTATTAAGAGTGGAAAATTCAAAGTTTTGAAAAAAAAAATCAGAAAGTTGATGCGTGGCAATTCCAGATCACGCACTCCAGTAGGTTGTTCTCTTAAAAAATGTTGTGTTTTGATGCATGTCACATGTCGTTGGTGTTTTTAAGGCCTTAATAATGCAGAACAAGGAACAAGCTAGGAGTTGTGTTGGACTCTGAAGCTCCCAGAACTTTTGACAGAAGGCTCAAGCAAGCAAGAAAAAAGCTGTCCACTGGAGTGAGCGTCAACATTTGGAAACATTCATACAAACACTCGGCTTCACCAGAGCCAGAAAATATTCACATTATGATATCTTGAACACTGTATGAAAATTACTGGTTGTAAATAAATGTTAATTTGACTGTAAAAGTGTTAGGATGAGGATTGTGTTTTGCTTTGTCTTCGGAAATATAAAACATTATTAGTGTAAAATATTTTTTATGTTCACCCAACACACATTTTTACCGGCAACAGAAGATTAAAATAGGAATTAACCTGTTTTTTTTTTTTTTTTATTAAAATATATATAATCTAAACTGTGTTCTGAAATTTTCTAAAAAATGTCTTGCAAGTTTTATATTTTTAGTTAATTTTGACCTTTGAATTGGTCCCAAGCTGAACATTTCTGCAAAGTCAAGGGTGTCGTGGTCAGCTGATTGCAATCAGTGCATGTCAGCTGGAGTTTGATGACACAAAACCCTCAAGGTTGACTCCCTTGGACATTAATAGCAGTTTTTTTTTTCTTCTTTAGCTGAAATTTACATTTTAAACAGAACAAATCAGTTAATGGACTGTTCTTCCATTCATCAATGTTGACTAGCTCTTTTGAATGTAACATTACAGTGAAAACAGTCAAAACTAAAACCACGCTGGTTTGCTTTTACAACTTGTGGAGTTTGATGTGAGGGTTAGAAAGTTCTTCGCTGATTTTTTTTTTTTAAGTTTTCATACTGCATGCCAACATGTATGTTCTGATTCAGATATACAATGAATATATTGTTTTGGTATGTCTAAATTTCATTTTCACCGGGTACTAGGTGTGGGCAAATTCACACCTAGCTCGCTCGCTCCACATGCTGACAGACAGGGAGCCGCTGCGGGGTGCTGGGGCGGCCTGGTCGGCTCTCCTGAACTTCGTGATATTTCAACACATTCTCACTCGTAAGTTGTCACATTAAAGGACCCCTCGACATCACTTTTTGAGGTTTAAGGTGTTTTTGACGAACTGGCTGTTCATCACTGGTCCACAAACTCTGGGCCGCGAACCGATCGAGTATTGTGACGCGTAGCACACAGTACTCTGATCCTAACCCGACACTGGACCTGAACCGGTATCACCGGATTACAAGATCACAAGATATTAATCTCTGATTAGAAGCTTTGAATCAGTGTAATGGAAATTTTACATTTCCTACATAATTTTCATCTATGACATTTAGTGAATGACCTTTGTACACAGTTAAAAGGCACAAAATGTGTTTGTTTCTTGCATTCTATCATGCTAGAACTTTTGACTTAATTCGAACATCTTTTCCATTTTTAGATATGAATCTTTTCATTACTTTCTTAAGTTCCTGATTAGAGTTTTTGTGCTGCTGTATAAAAGGTGACGGCCCCTACAGACCTCTCCTCGCATCTTTACAGCGTGTATTTTTCTTTTTTTTCACTCTCCTGAATAAATACCCTTGAAAACGCTTAATGAACATTTTTTTTTACTTCATCGAATCGAACAAATTTCCACCACAGTGTAAAATGATAATTCGTGTAAAAGAAATGGTATATATAAGTTCACTTCCTCCCACTCCCTTTCAAGCAAACTAAACTTCAAAGCTTAGTTATCTTTGTCTGACATTTCTTTGTATGGATGTAAACCTGTATTGGCTGTATTGCACATGTAATAAACTTGTTTTTGATTGTTTTAAATAAACCATTTCAACTCAAAAATTTAAAATCAAAACTAGCAATAATACCATTAAAAAACATCAAAGTACAATTTCCATGCCGACTCAGGACTTTAGATAAAATACAACTTCCGTTTTTGACATCCATGGGCTTCACCGCGTCAATCCGCCGTGTTGCCTGCAGCAAGGTATTATTGAAATTTTAGCCCAAAAGTGAAAAAAATCTTTGCGTATACAAAAACAATATGGTGACTGCTTGTTATTCGTGGGCCAAGCAGGTGATAGAAATCAAGCAAACCAAAGAAAACAGCCAAACTTTAACTGCTGTAGCTGGTCAAATTCATTTATTTGGTCACAGAAGAGTCAGGAATGACCTCCTGACTCCATTTTCAACACTTCCTGCAAACATTCCTGCAGCCAATCAGAACAAAGGATTAGAAAAAGAGCACCACGAAAATTATGGTATGTGCTCTGTAACAAGACAGGAAAAACAAAATTGAGAAAAAAAAAATCCAACCAGAAAACCTTTGAATTTGAACACTGAAACTCAAACAGTAATCAAGAACAAAATGCAAAACATTCAGCATCCTCCTCACACAATTATAAAACCAACCTTTTCTGTAATATTTCATTTAGTTCGCTGATCTCCAAAAACGTGGCACCACATATTTTTGTTTTTTGTTTTATTCAACGCTAAACTTCAGACTTTTTTCATGATTACGGGGGTTCCAGTAAATCTGTGCCTCCACAAAGTCCGTGCTCCTCCTGGGGGTGTTGGTTGTTGTCAGTTATTTAATCTTGCAACCGTTCTATGCCAACTGTTTCTGATTTGCCAAAATATTATCAGGATGGGAAAACCTGCTCCTATGTTTCCCATCTGTGCGAGGAATGCTCCCGCCTGACAGATAATGCCGATAATTAAGACCTGCGTACGCATGCACACCTGCACATTCACAACTTCTTGATTTCAAAGCCGCACAAACGGAAACACTTTTAACAGGAACTTTGATCAACAAGCCACATCTCAGTAAATTCATCCTTGGCTTTATGGAATATGGAGTAAATTACAGCACAACAGGCTTTCAGCTGTTGCATGTTTTCCCCCTCGTAGTGCTTTGTTGTTTATATGCTTGTTAGTGCTAGTCTGTTACAGCTGACTTCATCTACTCTGATCTTAGGTTTTATTGCAATGGAAAATATACAAAATGTCTGTTATGCTGCATTTTCTGCTCCTTGCAAGCATGTTGTGGCGTGTTTGGATTGCCGGTCAGCGCCGGAATATAAGCGGGATACAAGTTTGGGTGTTCTGTCGTCCCCATTTCTGTGAAAAACACATTCACATATTTACACAAGGGGGCCAACCAAAATCTAGACTTGTTACTATCCCTGTGCCACTTTACTTTCCGTCTCCCCCTCCCTCATCACAGGCTCTCCATGGCATGCCGCTCCCCCATCTGTCTTGTCTCATTTTCTGCTACCTTTGTCACCCTTGTCTGCTCAGTCCAATCTCACTCTCAAACTTCCCTCGCCTCTGGTATTTCTTGTTTTTCTGGTGGTTTGTTGTGTTGTTTCGTCCGTCCTTGGGTGTCATTCTTTGTATTGGTCCATTCGTCTAAAGATCTTCTTCTGTCCTCCAACTGTTGACTTTTTTCTTTTTCATGCTTTACTTTTATTAAAAACAACTCTTCGTCTTCATTTTTAGGGTTATTTAAGTGTAGAAGTGTTTTTGTAGCAAAAGGTTTTTTGTTGTATGTTGCAAAGATTGGAAAATTGTCAGTGTTGCACCTTACAAAAGATCTGCTGTGTTCTCTTTATGCATTTAGATAACTTTCATCGAAGAGTCTTGCATTCAAAGTGAAATTAAATTAAATGGTCTTGACTTTGGAACAAAAGATTAGTTTTAAGTCTTTAGTCAAAGAGCCAGCCACCAATGTAGAACTAATGAAAATGTTTGTGTTGCCAACAGAAACACATTTTACCAATTGTTGTTTAACAACCACAGAGGCGTTTTATTCCAAACATCTACACAGCAACACTAAATAAAGCATTACATATTGATTGTTTTTTTTTCTTCAGTGTAATATCGAGTTTGTCTTCTCACATTTATACTGTTTATTTGTTTGCCAAAACCCTTTTTTATCCACAAAAACTCTTTCTTTTACATATTTTCTAAAATGAATTGCTTTTGGTTGTGATAAAAACACTGTATTTATTGTTAGTGACCCAAATTCTAGAAAAAAGTCTGTCTTTTTATTTTATTTGCATTAATTAAAACAATGGATTTCTGATCATTTCTGGGGTGATTTCTTGCCACGCTGAAGCTATCCACGTAACCGGCAAACGCAGAGCAGGCGCTTTTATATTCCCGCTGGATGTCCACTCTTTATCTTCGTCCCCGAGCATCCATGTGTCATAAAAATCTCGAAGCTGATCTTTGAAGGGCTTGTTCCACACAAATTCAACAACAACAACCACCAGCCTGAAAGGCGCAGGTCTTCTTCTTCGTCTTCTTCTAATTCTCCTTCTTCTTCTTCTAATTCTTCTTCTTCTTCTTCTAATTCTTCTTCTTCTTCTTCTTCTTCTTCTAATTCTTCTTCTTCTTCTTCTTCTAATTCTTCTTCTTCTTCTTCGTCTTCTTCTTCTTCTACTACTACTTCTTCTTCGTCTTTGTTTTCTTGCTTAAATGGCAGACGGCACTAGCTTCAGAGTGCAATTCCGCCATCTAGTGTTCAGGAGTATGAATTGGCCGGTCCGGCCACTATTAAAGACCGGCGTCTAATAACAACAGCACGTGTTACACCCGGCTTTTAATGGAGATCGGCGTCTATCAGAGACCGGCTACTATTGGAAGATATACGGTAATGGTCCTGACTCGTGATTCAGCTCGGAGCGAGGCGCTGTTCGGGCTTCCGGTGAGCTCTGAGTCCTGAATCATGAGTCATCGCTCATTTGATTCAGCTCGAAACGAGGTGAATCAAATGAATCAACTGAATCATATGAGTGGTGACTCGAACACCTGCATTCATCCCGGACTCAGAGAGCAGCTCGCACTCACAACAGCACCTCCGCGAGGGGAGGGGTATGGGAGTGGCCAATAGATCCTCCGGTTGGGAGGGGGAGCAGATTCTCTGGTTGGGAGGGGCCAGGGAGCAGATTCTCCCAAAGGGAGGGGTGACTGAGGAGCAGCAAGTGTTGTCTGTAGAAGAGCGGTGAGCACAGACAGAGCGAAACCAGCGATTCTGTCGTGTTTCAGCTTTGTCTCTGAGGTTTTTAGTACTTCTCACAGCGAAGAGAATTAGTGGAAGGAAGTGAGTCAATTAATGAGTCAGTGGGGAAGATGACTCATGATTCTCGAGTCAGTAAAGTGACTCGCGAGTTTTGAACGATTCGTTCACGACTCGCACATCACTAATGAGTGGCGACATTCTTGCTCTGCTAACCCGGAGAGCGGAGCTTTCCAGTGACCGCGGTACTCCAGCTCCATGGTTTATGAGGTTTTTATTTTACATCAAGACAAAAATAAAAAGAACGTAAAAGTTAGATAAAAGAATTACAAAACGATCCCTCCAGTTTTATTTTTATTGCTCCCCTCTTGGGTTAATGCTCAAAGTTTCAAGATATTAAAGCACAATAACTTGAAACTGAATGAAAATTTAAAAAAAAAAGAGTCAGTTAATCATTTCCGTTGTGAGTTATTTCCGCTGTCAATCATTTCTGTTGTGTTGTGGCTTTTGTTTTTGTGCAGTGGCTTTTGTCATTGTGTTATGACTTTTGTTGTTGTTGTGCTTTGGCTTTTGTCATTGTGTTATGACTTTTGTTGTTGTTGTGCTTTGGCTTTTGTCATTGTGTTATGGCTTTTGTTGTTGTGGTGCTGTGGCTTTTGTCATTGTGTTATGACTTTTGTTGTTGTGGTGTTGTGGCTTTTGTCATTGTGTTATGACTTTTGTTGTTGTGGTGTTGTGGCTTTTGTCATTGTGTTATGACTTTTGTTGTTGTGGTGCTGTGGCATTTGTCATTGTGTTATGACTTTTGTTGTTGTGGTGCTGTGGCTTTTGTCATTGTGTTATGACTTTTGTTGTTGTGGTGCTGTGGCTTTTGTCATTGTGCTATGGCTTTTGTTGTTGTGGTGCTGTGGCTTTTGTCATTGTGTTATGACTTTTGTTGTTGTGGTATTGTGGCTTTCATCATTGTGTTGTGGCTTTTGTCATTGTGTTATGGCTTTTGTTGCTGTGGTGCTGTGGCTTTTGTCATTGTGTTATGACTTTTGTTGTTGTGGTGTTGTGGCTTTCGTCATTGTGTTGTGGCTTTCGTCATTGTGTTGTGGCTTCTGTTGTTGTGGTGTTGTGGCTTTCGTCATTGTGTTGTGGCTTTTGTCATTGTGTTATGGCTTTTGTTGTTGCGGTGTTGTGGCTTTCGCCATTGTGTTACGGCTTTCATTGTTGTGCTTCGGTTCTGTCGTGGTGTTGTTGGATTTTGTTGTCGTGCTTTGGCTCGTCATTTATTTGAGCCAAGTCGACCACTGTAGGAAAGGGTGGAATCAACTTTCTGAAAAACAAATAAGGTAACACAATTTAGCTCAACTTGTTGATCTGTCGCATGACCAGCTTTTATAACGGGTTGTGTTTAAAAAGGCAAAGTCCTAGAGGAAGATCTCTCGAGGTAAAGGAGGGAAACTTTCCAAAAATGTTATCATCTTTCAGTTTACTATCTAGCATCTCTGATGGCATCGGAGCAAACTAGTGGATTAGGACTCCATGTTTGTTTTCAGTCAGATTTTAATAATTTGCTTCAGTGTTTGTATACTTATAAACCTATTTTGTTTAATAAATTTAGTGGATTTAGTATCTTCATAACAGTTTACATTCTGGTCTGTTTTGTCTTATATCTTCCTACTTGTTAACCTTTAAATCTTAACCATAGTTCTGTTAAACAGTTATTGGAGCAATGTTTCATAGGGTTCAGCGGACTCCTCAGTCATCGTCAGACAGGGGTCCAGAGTGCCATACAAGCTTTAACTGATCCAGGTAATCACCAGTGAGTAGGGCAATTATGTCTAGAAACTTGCAGACACGTCAGCCCTTGAGGCCTGGAGTTTCCCACCCCTGCGTCTGCTTCAGCACTGTAAGCTGCTGAGTCAGAGCAGTTTGAATTTGCTCTGTGGGTCTGTACTTCCACCATGACTCCTTGCTGATGGCTTTTTCTGTCTCCGTTACGACTGACATTCTGACACTGTAAAGAGGTTTTCCTTCACTTTTCCTGCATTATTAGCTAATCTTAAAACTGTTGACTGTAT
Organism: Oryzias melastigma; assembly: GCF_002922805.2. Taxonomy (NCBI): domain Eukaryota; kingdom Metazoa; phylum Chordata; class Actinopteri; order Beloniformes; family Adrianichthyidae; genus Oryzias; species Oryzias melastigma. The sequence continues at coordinate 18,379,755 of NC_050523.1, read as the reverse complement.
AAGAGCACTGGACTGAGAGGCCCCTCCCCCATGAAATACCAAAAACAAAGAATCCTCCGGCTCTAAGATGCTAAAATCTAGGGGTGTTGCGGATCACGGATTATCCGTGGTCCGTACGGATCAGAAGCCACGGTTCGGGACACGTGTGTACCGCGGACCACTC
>NC_050523.1:18376404-18378558 GCF_002922805.2 Oryzias melastigma | reverse complement strand
AACTTTTTACTGATCCGAAAAGTGATCCGAACCGTGACCCTAAAACCGTGACACAATCCGAACCGTGAGTTTTGTGATCCGCAACACCCCTACTAAAATCCCATAGACTTCAGTTGGGAAATTATGGAGAAAAAAAATAAATAAAAAATAATAATACAAGTTTAAATCTCGTAAATTTAGAAGTTTTTTTCTTGTGAATTTATGAGTTTTTTTTCTCACAAATTTATGACTTTTAATATTTTAAATTTACAAGGTTTTTTTTTTATTATTATAGTAAATTTACATGATTTGAAGTCACAAATGGATGATGAAAAAAGATGTGTAAATTTGCAAGATGAAAAGTTGCAAATTTAGGAGAAAAAAATTAAAAATGTTACCAGAATAAAAGTTGTACCTTTACGAGAAAAAAAGTCCTAAATTTACGAGATTAAAAGTAAAGCAATACATTTAAAAGAATACAAGTAATACATTTAGACTTTCAAAGTGATAAATATCCAACTTTATTGACATAATATAGCGACTAGGACTCTTTATCGTAAATTTACGAGATTTTAAGGCATTACTTTAAAACATTTTTTTGCTTGTAAACTAGTCCTAATACATATTCTTGCTTTTTCCGTTGTGCAAGCTATTAAAGTTATAATCTGGCCTATCAGAAGCCTCAATAGAAGTTCACATCAAACATTCAAAATGTTTGACAGATTATACCGAGCCTGCTGTTAGGTAGTCGGGGGTGTGGCCTTCCAACAATCTCACTTCTGATTGGCAAGAGTAGTTGCTGTTAAAATGTTGACTCGGACCAATCACTGATTACTGACGTCGTCTGGTGCCAACATGGTGATGTACATATTGCGAAAAAATTACTTAATTTGGTTGAAACCTGAAGCAAATCATTGTGAATGGGTGACAACACACTCACTCAGTCCAGTTCTATTATACAATCAACCCATTCTCTACCATTGCGTATCATATGCACGCAAAAACCGTGTTTGGCATATACTATACACGGTATTTCAGAGTGCAAAGTCGTGGAATATGTACGCATTTTACTGAGAGTGTGTTGAAATTCAAATCTCAACGTTTGACAGCTTCATGTGATGGACACCACATCAAAATATTTGTTAGGATCTAGGGTTTAACTTAAGTTTTATTTTTCTGTATCACACATTTGTGCATTAAGCTTATCTCAGTAACTTATTTGGCTTTCAGTTTCTTTTGTGCCGTCAAATTCAGGTTTTGACGTTGTAATTACCACAGCTGTGTCCTGTTGGCTAATTACCCTCAGACCACCCTCCTCTTTTGGCTTCCTTCTGTCACATGGGTTTGCTTACCGCCTCGTCCTCCAGCAATTAGCAGATGAATATCACCTGTGCGCTCAGCTGTTTAAGACACAAGAGCTCTGGTTTCGTCTTCAGTTTTTGATCTCAGCCTTTCCGTCCTGGATTTCTCCATCTTTGAGACTGTTCAATTCATGACTCTCAAATTCATCAGTGCTGCATTTTTCTCTGCTAGATTGTTTCGGACTGATCCTTTCTCACCAGAAAACACTCTTGGACGCCCTCTACTGCCTGGAGGACTTTGTGACTCATCCATATCAAATAAACACTATAAGGTCCCTTACTTTTTTTTTTTTTTTTTTAGAAAACCTAGAGTGTTCTTTATGTTTCCAGTGCACATATGGATCAATTCTGGCTGTGCTTACTGATTTCAAAACGATTTTAAGGAGTACACTGCACTGTCTGAATTTCCGTCGGTTTTTGTGAATAGGCTAACGTTTTTGAGTTCCTGTTAAGTCTGATTGACTGATGTACTTATCTTTGACTCTTGTCTCGCTTAATTTGCCTTATAGCTTGTTGCTTCTTACTACATTTCATTAAAAAATTAGTCATTCATTGCACTTTTAAAATAGGTGTGCCTAATATTGTGGAAAATACTCTGATCACTAAAAAAATAAACATTACACTTTTATTCTAATATTTATATTACAATAGAAATAAAACTAGTTTGACTGGCATAAAAAGTTTTGGCAAATGTCTTTTCATTTTTCATATTTTGACATGGGCTGCGCGGTGGCGCAGTGGTTAGCGCTCTCGCCTCACAGCGAGAAGGCCCCGGTTCGACTCCCGGCTGGGACCTTTCTGTGTGGAGTTTGCA
>NC_050523.1:18366900-18376086 GCF_002922805.2 Oryzias melastigma | reverse complement strand
ATGTTTACACACTTTTGTTTTAAAACGATTAAGATATAAATGATTGACCTTTAAATAGATTTAATTTTTCATTCTTCAGTTTTGATAAAAATTGTGGATAAAATCAATTCTGGGAAAGACCAGTAAAAACAACTAAAACAAAGTTTTTGCAAGTATATACATTGCACAATCAATGTAGTCAGAAATGATTCTGGGGTTTGATTTAAAACTGATGGGGTATCAACAATTGAGTACAAATAGGGAAAAATGTTTAATTATATATAAATATATATATCTATATATATTTACAGTTTGATGCGGAAAAAATAAAAAAGGATAACACGACAAAAGTTTAAAAAAAAAAAAAAGCTGAGAGAAGTTTTGCACAGCAAAAGCAAAAGTATTTGACTCCTAAATTAAGTTACCCATAAATCAGCTGGAGTTAACCTGCCAACAAAGCACTTACTGTTGTGTTCATAAACAATGTTTTTATGGCTTCTCACTGGATCAGCTTACTTAGCTGGAGTACCTGATGAAATGAAATGCATGCGGGGGTGGGGGGTGACTCTTATTTAAGGGCAGGAAAGAATCTAATGAAAGAGAGGAAAGAAACTCGAGTGAAAAACAGGTGACAAAGAAGATGGAAAAGATGCCCTGAATGGTGAGAAAAGACGAGTGAGTGAGACTGTGGTGGTACATAAGAGCCCAGCAGATTCTAATAATGGTTTATGGAAGGCTGTGGTTATGGAAATGCATAGATAAGGAGTGTAGAGTCATTCAAAAAATAGCAGTTTTATGCAATTTTAAATTCTTATCACTTTTTGTGTCCCTAAAAAAAAAGTAAAAAATAAAATAGCTGCAAGTCTTGGGAAAACCTGAACATCAGCTTACAGCCTGAAGATTAGACTGGATAAAAAATGAATATCATTGGGATTCAGATAAGGAAACAATTGAGAATAGTTCCATTGTGTTAAGAAACACCTTGGTTACACCCTTTACAACATATATTCCTTAAAAAAAAAAAAACATTTCTTGTCCAGAAACACAGACTGGACACACCAGCTGTATATTTGTAGATGTATTGTAATCTATTTAATCTTGTGTTATCTTTTGGGGTCCAGATGACCCCAGCCTTCCATTGACGCCTTACCCCTCTCATGACAAAAGTGTAAAGGTGGAGAGGATTTCATGTGTGCCAGAGACACGAATGACAATCAAAATTCCTTTAAAAAAAGTTCAGGGCGTCGTCTGGTGGGGTCCAGACAACCCCACCCCTAACGTCAACATACCTAGTGGTTACAGCATTGACGTATAGAGAGATGGACAAAGCACCTGCGACATCGCCCATAGAAAATGACTTACCTGCAGCCCCGACGAAATGATGTCAATTTATTTGCCTTTTTTCTGCGGTACGGACTTCACCATTTTGAAACCAGACGATGTTGGTAAGCAGTGATTGGTCCGAGTTGGTTTGAACCATTGTTTCTATGGTAACTACTCTGCTAATCAGAAGTGAGCTTGTTGGAAAGCCACACCCCTTCCCCTGAAAGCGGGCTTGGTAGAATCTGTCCAACGCTTTGAAAGTTCGAAGTGGGGGCCAGCGGGCACCACATGCTTTTACAGAACCATCTGATTGGTCAGTTTTATAACTTTAATTCCTTACAATAAGGCAAATATTTTATGAAAAGAAAAACTGGTTTTGCAAGAACCTGTTAAAAACAGGTACAAGAGCAAGAATGGTTGCTCTGACAAAAGAATGACTGAGTAGTACAGTAATGTCCCGGAGATATTCGTGAATATGTAGAATCCGCAAATACAAATTTCATGCAAGAGTCTTGAGTTGTCTGAGTTTTTGGGACGAACCGGAAGAGTCATGTAACTGAAATAAAACTAAAAAAATCTGCAAATACGTAAAAACATGAATAAAGAAACACTAATATGCGGGGGAACACTGTAGCTGTTTATTTCTCCATAGAAATCTATGGTATTTAAAGTGCATATTATTTATCAAACATTGATTATCATTGATTATTAGAGGATAAGGATGAAACGATTCTTCTTTAACTCAATTTCTTAACACTTTGAGTAACTAAAAAAACAATTCATCTTTGTTTCCATCCTGATGATTTTGGTATTTGTGAGTCATGGGGTTGTATACAAATATCCATGAATGTGAGAAAGACTTTGGCTTCAGAACTGCAGCCACCGCGTGTCGTTGATCCTCCTGATCACTAAAAATGGGTTCTGCTAGGATTTTGGACATCTGTTGTGTCAAGATGGGCTTTAAATAACACTGTGGTGGTGACTTCTATCACCCGTCTGTCTTAGGAACAAGGGAAGGATCAGACCAGCTGTTCCTTAAGAAAGCAGCTGTGTTGAAGAGGCGAAAAAGTAAAAAATGGAAACAAAAGGGGAAAAAAAGGGAAAAACAGCTGTTTTTGCTGTCAGAAAAGGATTAAAATGGTTGACTGCTTGATCACATGTATGAAGAATGAAATATTTGGTAATACACAAGCATTTTTTTATTATTTGAAAGGTATAAAATGAAAAATGAGACAAGAAAGTTATTGATCTGTTTTGCCCAACTTTTGATCAACGGCCAAGCAGATGCAAATATGTATTGGGACCCGGTATCTACAAATACACAAAAACCTGATTGGGACATCCTTAGTTTTTATTGTAAAAATGAAGTGGGAGAGTTGTTAGTCGTATTTTCACGTCCCATCACCATTGAGCTTACTGCTTGGATGAGGGTTAAATTTTCAATTATATATGAGGCTTTAAACTTAAAAAAATCTGGACAAAATGAAGGATTTACCGCTTTAAATAATGTTTTATGGTACAAACACTTAAAGTGTCCAGGTAGGCGTGTACTTTCGTTAATGGGCTGCTTCCTCCATAGGTTTAAGTAGCTCCAAACGCGCTGCCATAAAGCCTGTCAGAAAAAAAAAAAAAAGAAAAATTCTGCTAGTGGAAAGAAAAAGCAGTTTAACCAGAACCAGGCTTTTCTTAAAATCTTGTTTTCACCTTGGCCTCAAAGCTCCAGCTGTATCCTTCGACTCCTTTGGGGAAATAGTTTCTCTTTTTCTTGTTTTTTTTGTTTTTTTTTCCAACATGCAAACCTTGACTGTAGAAGCTGAAAGCAAATCAGTTGCAAAGCAAAGAAACGGTGGGAAACATGTGGCTTTGGACGACTCTGCTAGGGTCACAATCAGGCCATCCGGAGACCTTAGAGAGTACAAACATGATGAAGATGATCAGAACTGACAGCTCGCTTCCTCCCCAGACAGGAAATCAGGTGGATGACTGCCACAAACTCCCACCGACCATTAGATTTAAGTTACTACCTGTCTTTGAACGCAGCATAGGGAGCTAAACAAGAATAATAAAGTCTTTGAAAAACTATCCAAGTACATTTACATAAAAGTGTTTCCCAGTGTTTTAGGAAAGGGAAGGGGCTTTGAGCTTTATGTTATTTTCCTACTAGCACATATATTAGCTGCACCCCGGTTTACAATCTGTATTTGCTTCACTATTTATGCCGTGAAAGGCTGCAACCCCCAACTTGATTAAACTCCGTTGTAACTATGCCACTGATAATGGATGTCTATTGTATGGCCTGAGGCTAAATCAGCTTTGCCAATGCGCCGCTATCAGCTGTGGAAAGTTCACAGTACATATTCGGGATTTAGTGGACTGTTTGCTACGCTCCCGCAGCAGCCATCCTTCACACTGCAACTCTGCTACATGCCGCATGAAAAGGTCCAGCCACCTGCTTATCTGGAGCCATAATTAAAGCCTGGCCTGCCTCTATTAAGTAGGAATGTAATTTTGTTTAAAAAAAAAAAAAAATGTGAACTGGCAATAAATCATGGAATGGAGCAAAGCCCTGCTCACACAGGTGTACCTACACTCATGTTTATCATTTATTTAACACTCCTCTTCATCAAGAGACTCATTTTATAAATACATGCGGCCAGTGCCGTGTCTTTAGTCTTTCAGAGTAAACTATATCCATATAAATGATCATAGATTACCTTTGAAACACTCAAAAACAAATCATTTATGAAATACAAGTTATTTTTGGGGACTCCTTTCATACCCGGAAGTAAAACGATTCAATCGCGAAGCTAGCTGATTACCGCTAGCTTGAGCAGCTAGCTTTGTGGGGAAAGCGTTAGTGTTTGCCTGGGGGCGGAGCAAACTCTTCCTGGAGGGGGCCGTCTCACTTTGTGATGTAAGATCATGAAGATACGCCTGCTTTCATGGGTATGAGAGGGGCTGCTGTTGAGAGCACAGATTTTTAGAGGGTGTCAAATCTACAAAGGATCTTAAAATGTTTAGATAGCCTTCTGATCAGACAGTTTTACATTCTAACAGAGCTAAAGGCCTTTAAAAATCCTGCCGTAGCAATAAATGCCTTGACTATGTAAGTAAACATAATGCTATTTCAGACTTTATCACAGCATATGCAGATCTATGATCAAGATTCAGGAAACTAAAATAAAAAAAGATTGTTTTTCATCAGAAAAATCAATATAATTAAAGTATTGAATGTTTTTAAGATAGAACATGTAAACAGATTATTATATATATTATTATTCCATTAGAAAAATCACTAATAAAAATAATTAAAACAAAAGTAATATTATTATTATATTTTGTTTTCATTAGAAAAATCATTGATAAAAAAAATGAGTCAAAAATCGAAAATGTGTGTATAAGGTCATTAGCCTAAATCTCAAAAATGAATGTCTGAGTGGCGTTTACACTTTTGAAGCAATGCAATCGTTTATTTTTAATGATATCCTGCTACACTTGCGCCGACTGCGAGCGCGCATATACATGGAAGAGGAGAAGGTGGTGTGTTCGTCCACTGAACAGAAGCAGACATTACAAAGGCGAAAAAATAAAACTAAAAGGGGCGAAATACATCCTGTAATGCTGCAAGATACGAAATATAAGACACATCTTTCCAGTAACTTGCTCTATTTTCTATCTAGTTGTCCGCTCTCTGTGTTTGTCTGTGTGTGAAGTTTGGTATTTGCAATAGCCTAAGTTAAGTTTTCATCATTTTTAGACATTTTTCTAGACATAATTTCCTCCGTAGTTGCGTCTTTCAATCGCTGAAATAAATTCAAGTTAAATGACTCAATTTGTACACAATTGCAATATGGGCGTAAGATTCCTGTTGTGGTCCAGCTGGTGAGACATTCTGCAGTAACTGGGGCAATCACCACTCTGATGGCCATAAGACCACAGTAATGCGAGCGTTAATGAATTGCTAAGAAAAAGAAACCAAACTCTATAGCCTGAATTTACCAGGTTTAGGACCAGCACATTTATTTAAAAAATTATTTATTTTTAGCCTTCCTGGTGAGGTGTTCCGGGCATGTCCCACTGGGCGGAGGCCCCGGGGAAGACCCAGGACACGCTGGAGAGACTATGTTTCTCGGCTGGCCTGGGAACGTCTCGGGGTCCCCCCAGAGGAGCTGGAGGAAGTGGCCGGGGAGAGGGAAGTCTGGGCATCTTTGCTTAGACTGCTGCCCCCGCGACCCGGTCCCGGATGAAGCGGAGGAAGATGGATGGATGGATGGATTTATTTTTAGTAATTTTTAATTATTAAGTTAATGGTGGATTTTTGTGGACCATCTCATTTGGGGGGTAGTCACAGGATTTAGGGGGACACAATTCCCCTTTGACCACGCGTACTGCATATCCGGCCTGGATTAGTCGTGATCTAAAATGTTCTGTATTCCAATTCTAAAGATACTGTGCAAGTAGGATATACAGTGGTGACAAAGAATGTTTAAACTGTCACACATTTATTTATTTATTTTTTTTTTGCACCTTATTTTCCAGCTTACAAGTAGACACATTTAAACCCACGAGAACATCAAAAGCACTGCTTGGTTCTGCATATTTCTTTAGGACACTACAAATGAGGTCTACAAAATGAGAGGGATCAAAGCACCAAACTGTCAATTAATAGACAAAAACTCAGCTTTCTAGTGGTCGTCTGCCCTTAAATATCCAATTTTATAAAAACATGTAAAATTAGATAATAATAACCCACCTAAGCAAATTTATTTTTCACATACAGATTTGGAAAAGCAGCAAAGATGCAGAAACACCTTTTTTATGAATCCCATTATACATTTATAATGGCTTGTGTTTGAAAGTATGTTTTGCTCATTTCTTGGTAAAAACAAATGAAAAAGCTTAATTATTTGCCATGTGTACGACCTCTAACATGTCTTTCCGAGTCACACCATGCATCATTATCGACTAGGAAAAAGAAAAATAAAACTGAACAAAAGCAGGAAAGAAGGAAAAATAAGTAGCAAAATTACAAACCTGAGAGATTTATTTGTAAGTATGTATACTCAGAAACCAAAATTTGGGTTATTCAGTGTTTGCTATGGAAGTGTATTATATTCAGTTAAAAAAGATCGTTTCTGTGCTGTTTTTCGTGTTTATTGTGGTGAATTTGTGAAGAAGCAAACTAAAACGAAAAGCAGAAAACATATCAAAAATTCTAAAAACAATATCTCCAAAAAACAAAAAAAATATTTATCTAAAAGAAAAATCATCAAATCTCGATAAAACGAATGTGTGCCAAGAAGTTGACCAAACATCACCACATGAGTGTCTCTCATAACTTTTCTGCTTTTCTCCCAACATTGTCGGCCGGATTGACTCACCAACAAAAATAAACAGTCTAGTAAATATAAGTAATACTTCCTCTATACATTTTACTCTGTAATGTTTGTGGATAAAAAAGTAGGAAGAACATAACAGACTGGCAATGTCCTGACAAGCCCTTAAAGAAAGCACGGATCATGTCTATGACATGGAAACATTGTGTTTTTTTTAACTTTTAATTGCAGGATATTTAATTGCAGATGAGGTAAGTGTCCAGCTTGTTTGTAGTTATTTGTTTTTGTAAAATTGCATGGAAAAATGTGAAAAAATTAGAACAAAACTGTATTTTTTTAATCTTTACTACAATACTTACACAGGAGGGTGAATGTTGAACTGACGTGTGACATATAATAAGCTTTCTTATTTCTCGCTTACATCACAGGTTCATTCTAAAGTATTGAGTATTGATAGTATCGATACCAGGATGAAGTTTTGATACTAGCGTGCTGAGATCGATCCTTTTGCCACAGTTTTTCTACAGTGTGTGCAGTAAAGAACTTGAAATTACCCACGGAGTTCATGCACGTGAAAACCTGCATTTTGTGCAGGAAAATGCTCAATCTGGCAACATTGTCTGTCTGTGTAAACAGCATAACTCCTTCTATATCGCTCACACATTGCTCCTCCCTTCACTACTCACACTTTCCAAATAATAATTATTGTATGATGGCATTATTGATATACATTCTTTTATACTTGATACATGTTTAGTTCAGATTGTTGTAGAGTATATTAGCTGAAAGTATCTGTCCTGTGTTTTATTTTAAATTTAATTAACAAAAAAAGTGAATTTAAAAATGTTTCTTTATTCAAACATTTTCAAGAAAAAAGTATTGTTATCAGTATCATTATCAGTATCGATATCAGAGATACTATCTCTGTACTTACTTGGTATCGAATCGATACCCAAATTTCAAGTATTGCCCACCCCATTCAAACATTTAAGAGAACATGCACTAAAATGTTCAAATACCTGAAACTATTTTTTTCTTTTTAATTTTCAAACAAAATTAATCTGTTTTATATAGAGCATAAAACTGCTAATCCTGACGTATGTACCTGTAGACGGAAATAAACAAAAGAACAACAAACCATTGCCCTCAACCACTGAACACTTCCAACGTGAATTTACATAAAACTGACCATTTCAAAAGGAACAACTTAATCTCGCTGCTATAAACACTATATTTGTGGAAATCAAAACACACAAAACAGATCAAATCCTCCGTCTGGTTACTCAGGTGGGCAAATCAAACAGCCTACAGGGAAAATCTCCTCTCTGCAGCCTCAGGTTGACCACGCCCAACGGCTTTTATACCATTGTTATGTTTTTTTTTTTTTTTTTGAGGTCTTTCCAGTTGTAGTGGTCACTTGCTATATTGTGATTCACCTTTAGTGGTTTCACTTTGTTGATTTTTTTTTTTTTTCAGTTTTGCATGCTTTTTATTTACTTAATTTAAAATCATTATAGCATTGTGTTCTGCGCCCTGATTGGCTGTGGAATTTGTCAATCACCCTTTTCTGTGGCATGTCTGAGAAAAGTGTATAAAGGTTGTTGTGAGGCGTTTTACAGCCTTTTAAAACTGAAAAAATGTATCTGTTTTATTGAGGTTTAGTATTTTTTACCCAAAACTGAATTAAACTCTTAATTCTGCAGCCTGCTGGACGTGATCACATCAATAAAAGTCCAGACGGCAACATGTCATCATGCTTTCTTTTTTATGTTTGTGTGCAAACATTCGCAGCACAGTGTTGACGTACAAATCCAGGACACACTACGACACACACACGGAGTTGAACGTGCATGCATTCATAGCTTTCATGCTTTCATGGACGGCTCATTCCTCTGTGTCCAGTAGAGTCAGAGAAAACAAGAGATCTGTGTCATGGCGTTTTAATCACAAACAGGCACCAGCATGTTGTCAAGTTTTTACCTCTTTTTTGACACTAACAACTTTAACTCGTAATTTAAATGGAAGGTAAATAGTTATTTTTTTTTATATCAAAGTATTTACAGACAATATTTATGTCTGATCTTTCCCCTTAAAAGTGGGACTGTTTATCAAATTAGTTTGCAACCATTAAATGATTTTAAAAAGAAACAGGACTAAAATAGACTATTCAAATAAATAAGTCTTGGAATCTGTAGTAAAGTGTTGCAAAGTGGTTTCAGTTGTAGTACGAGGGAGGAAGAAAGAGTGGAGGAAAAAGAAAATGACTAACTGCATGATGTTATGGGAAGCACCCATGAGGTTGAAGCCTTAACTGTGAGCAGACGTGGGATGAGTTACTGCAACAGGCCGTCCCCGAGGCATATGTTCACATCTGAAACAAACATACGCACGGACCTGGGAGAGCCATGAAGCTGGCTGGAAGAAAATAATTATGGCTTTCCTTTCCATTACTCCTCACCCTTTCTTTGCTACTTTTTGCTCCGATGTTTTTTTTTTTGTTTTTTTTTGCTATATTTGTCAGTGAGGGACTTAATGTGTAAATTTATTT
>NC_050523.1:18350099-18366605 GCF_002922805.2 Oryzias melastigma | reverse complement strand
AGACTGACTATTTTTTCCCCTTCATTTTCTTTTGTCTACTATTGTCAATTATTTCACCAAATTTTGTTAGTTAACTTAAATCATTTAAGAATAAATGAAAGTGCCACTAAACACAAGTTAAAAAGCAAAACAATATTGAAAATATTGTTTTGCTTTTTACCAGTATTTCTGCATTTTAGATGAAGATATGAAGATTTCCCTACTTTACAATTTTTTTTTTTTAGATTGCCCTTGTTTGTTATTCCTAAAGCTACCCTAAAAGCAAAGTTCTACAAAGCAATCTCTGAAATGATACAAAGGCAAATATTACAGACTCAAATCCCTGTAGTTTCGGCCTGCACGTAAGCATTCCCTGTCTTTAAATTTAAGACCAGTGAATGCATTTTAGAAACTCTTTGCAATTAAAATTTGTTAAAATATTTCTTAAATAGTATTATGTCCCCTTAGTGTTAATAAAATATGTCATAATTTACATTCTAGATGTCTTATATTGTGTTACAAAAAGGTTAAATCCAAAGTAGTTTTTTTTTTTTTTTTTTTTGAAATGGCAGAATAAAGTCGTGGCACAAGTGAAAAGACACTTTTATTCAAAGCTGCAACATCTAGGGAACCGTTGTTTTCTTCGAGAGAAAAAATGCCATTATTTGTCTCTTTTTATGCTAATTACCCACATTCTCTCTCTTTTTTTGCAGAAATTGTGCAACAATTATTTTGGAGCACATTATTTTTTGCTTATTCTGGTTGCGTGTACCGATTACAGAGCAGTTTTGAGAGGTAAACAGTGCTCTGTCAAAATGTTAGTTTTTTTGTCAAGCAGCAAACAAGGTTGGGAACCATTGTGAATATGCTAATGCTATTAAGATACAGTGGTGTCAAACTAGGGGGGGGTTAACAAGGTTGCCAGTCAGTATAGTCCATTGACTGTAAAAATATATATATAGTCAATGGTATAGTCACAGTAACATTTGTTTTAGCGGTATCGGTCTATTTTGTATGTGTAGCAAATAAGGTTGGGAGTTAGGTATTACGAATATGCTAAGATGGCTAACAATTCTAAGATGGTTTGGGTGTGCTAGACCGTGTCCTCTTTTTTTTGTGTTGCTATCAAGGTTGGGAGTTAATGTAGTCACAGTGAACTTGGTTTATGCAGTACCAGTATATATATATTTTTTATGTGTAGCAAACAGAATTGGGAGTTAGAGGCATTGTGAAAACTCTAAGATGGCTAACATGTAGCGGTGCTGGACTGTGAGTTTTTTTTGTTGTTTTTTTTAAGTTGCTAACAACGTTAGGAATTGGCATAGTCACAGTAATATTTCTTTCAGCAGTGTCTGTCTGTTTTATTTACACGCTGCAAAAAAAGATTTGGAGTTACAGGTATTGTAAATACACTAATATGACTAACATGAAGCGTTTTACTGACAAGTTCTAGAGTTACTATCAACACGTTTAGTAATATCTGACTGACTGACGGACTTATCTCTGACTTTTTTGTCTTGTTTAGGCGCCTTACAGTTTGGTATGCCTTATATATGATATAAGTTTAAAAATGGACGATTCATGGACGGTGCACTTTATACCTCTTTCACAACGGATGCAGAAGCTCTGCGAAGCGGTGTGCAGGCAGAGTGTGCGCAGTATGCGCTTAACCGCTCTGTAGTTGGCCCACTATGTTGATCTGTGTGGGTATGTGTGTCTCAGTATCTGTGTCTGTTTGTCTTTTGAGTGTTGTATTTGTAAGTTTATTTTCATCACCACAGTCTTTTTAGATTATGGTATTTGTCAATCGCCGTGATGTATTGTGAAAAATTTGTTATATTTGAAAATTGACCGAATTTTCTTGTGTCTTAGTGTAACTTTCTGCCTGAATTGACACGGATCACTCCTGGCTCGCACAAAAAGTAGAGAAGACGCCGAAATGATAGCTGTACCACGCGGGCCAGTCACGGAGTGAACTACACTGTAGGTTAACAAGGGTGCCAAATAGTGCTCCCGTTATCCTTGATCCTGTTATCCTACACTGCAAAACACAGTCATTTCTTAAAGTACAGTAACATGATGGCGCTGCACTATTTTGTATTTTTTTGTCCCAAATAGAGTAAAAATTGGAAGTGTCTGTGGTATGGAGGACAGGACACGCTGGCTGTTAAGCTGAATCTTTTGAAGAGCATGCTCAGCTGACTTCTTCAGTCTGATCTCTTCTCCTTTTTAGTTTTTTTTTTCACCCCTGGCCACACACTGTTTGTTGCTTCTGCTGAAGCGTGCCTCTTTGTAGACTTCTTCACTTTATTTTAACTCCATTTGAAGTTCCAATGCAATGCCTTCAATAATTCAGCTGTGTCCTCCCCCGAAGGCTCTCTCCTTGTTCAGCTGTTCCTTCAGATCCCTGTTGATTCAGGGTTTGTTGTGACGAGAGCCCTTCAATATCAAGGCAGGACTGATGTCCTTCAACCAGTAATTAATGCGGTCTGTCATAATCTTGACCGCCGCATCACTGTCGACTTCGTGTGGTTTTTGACGCGCATCCCAGCCAGGCCCTCAAGTCTCCAGCCGGATTTTGAAATCTTTCCTTGAATGCCTTCTTGCTGCTCTTTTAGCCACAGGTTGCTGCATAACAATCAGTTTAGTGATGGGGGGAGCAGACCTAGATTCTGATCTTGTTTGAAAGACGGGGAAAGAACTTGAGAGCATCTTTAACATTTGCATACAAAAAGTTCAAGATTTTATTTTGCTTGGCAGAACAGCTGACAAACTGTTGAAAAGTTGGAAATGTAGCAAAGAGAGAGGCATGACTGAGGTCCCTGGAGATTGCCATGAATGCATCATGCTGTTGTGTTTGGATAAAAAGGACAGAAACTTCCCGCCAACAGCTCAGCGTATGGGGTGCAGATCTGCTCTTTCACAGTAACATGTCCTAGATTACACCATCTGTTAGCAAGGACTGCTGTCCCACCTCCTTTACTCTGGTTTCTTCTTCGCATATATTTGTTCTCTTTGGGAGTAAAGGCCCAGACGCAACGCACGTGGTTGGTGCATCCAGTTCTCTGGAAGACATTGTCGACATCTGTACAGAATTGCAAAGACACTCCTAACACTTGAGCTTGTAAGAGCTCAAGAACACCCAAAGTTTATCTGAGTCAATATATGGAATGTTATCTAGAAAACACAGATGTTCCATCATAAATTATTGACTTTAAATGAATGGATTTGAACCCCTTAACTCAGGAGCTTTAGCTCTAATATTGACATTCTTTTGACTGCTATAATTCAGCAGTTTACTCAATAGACCCTTTACGTGTGACGTCGCACAAAATGGTTTAAAGCAATTTTATGTAAATAATAAAAGGTAACCCAACCATTTTTAGAAAAGTCTTATCTAGTTGTATTCGTATTTCCCCCTTAGACTGTTCACAAATCAAAGTACAAATGTCAGTAGTTCTGTCTGCAGAATCCTGCACAGCCTCTTCCTCAAATTTGTATGGATGATGTTAAATGTCTGGGATCGTTTGTCTCTGACAACCCGGTCATACTTAGACGAAGGTTAGAGGTACGTCATTGAATGCTGCTTGTTTGTTTATGAGGGTATGTTAGATTTTATTCTTCTAATTTATGCTAACTCTAGCCTTCCACAATGCGTGCAGTTAAAACACCTATGAGAATAATATCTGCTTAAATGAAAGGTTGATATTTTCAATAGAACCTCAAATATTGAAGTATTATTCAAATTTGTGTTTAGATTTGTGACCGATCTAAGACAGGAAATGAAAATACAGTTTGGCAGGACATTCATGAAATAAATATTGTACAACTTTCTGTTGAAATTGGTAAGGTTACCTTTTATTAAGGTAAAAGTGTGTTAAATGACGTTCATTTGTCAGCTTTACCATTCTAAATCTGTAACCGGAAGTCACTATTCACATTCTGGGCCCCGTTGCCATTTTGTCTGACGTCTCTGTGAAAAGGGTCTATTAAAGTAATTCGAGGGGATTCTGTCACAGAGAAATGCATTTTCGTGCCATTATGCAACACTTTAAGTCTTGATGCAAGGCCACAATGTAAAGCTGCTTTTCTCCATGTCAAAATGAGCTTATTCTTGTGGATCCCATTAATGGTCAAAGAGTAATGATTATCAAAGAAGTTAAGTTCATATAACTACCCCCCAACACAAATGACAGATATTCTGAACCACAAGAGCAAATAGAAGTTTTGGAAGTACACTGTGGGTTGTTGTGTTCCTACAGAGAAAGAAAGCTGTAAAATAAAGAACTGAATGTCCCAAACTGGAAGGACTGTGATAAGGTGCAGCAATGAGCTGTCAGATGTAAAACGAAAGAGTCAATACACATTAGATAAAATAAATTACAACTTAACTTACAAGTACACAAAGGTCCTAATCACAGTCTTCTAACATGCGTAGCAGGTGCCTCGACTGAGGCCCAAAATAGAGAGGACAAAAGCTTTGATTCCAAACACGGTGGACAGGCTGATTACCAGATTGGGTTTAGCAAAAGCCAATACATTTGGAGGGCAATTATAGTTCCTTTTTTGGGTGTGGATCCGTCGCATATAATAATAACTTTGTCACACATTTCTGTCCTTTCTGTTATTGATCTTTTTGCAAGCACTTGTGAGGGATCTTCATTTATTTTCATAACTTAAAGACATTTACTAGTTTTATTATCTTAAAGAGCAAACACAAAAGAATAAACTAGAAATTAGCTTAGACAACCAAAAGTGTAGCAATATTTGCATAACTGTGTTGTGCTTTTAAGAGTACATTTTTGTTTGAATCTAAACTGTATTTTATAAATTTGATTGTTATACCTAATAAAGTGTCTGGAGAGAAGTAGATTCCTCTTTTTGGGGGGTTTTCTGTTTTTCTGCATGTCTGTTTTTCCAGCTATTCTATGTGATGATTACACTCACAATCAATCACATGGCAGCAGCTCAATGCATTTAGGTTTGGCGACATAGTTAAAACGATCTGCTTGCAATTCAAACCAAACATCAGAATTGGGAAGAAAAGTGACTGAAGTGGCATTAGACGAGCTGGTCTAAGTATTTCAGCAACTACTGATCTACTGAGGAGTTCATGCACAACTATGTTCACCAGAGAATGGTCCAGAAAAGAGAAAACATGCCTAATAAAGTAAACAGTGAGAGTATAGCTAAGCCTTTACTTAGTATTTTAAATATTGTGATGAACAGAATCTTGCATCTTCATATGTGACAGTTCTTGAAACCTTCTGTAATCTGATTTGATTTCAAAATTTGAATCAGAGTGAATCTTCTTGTCTGCATTTGGTCTTCTTAATGTTCTTTTTGCCCAGGGGAATCATCCTAATTTCACAGATTGTGTCTTCAAGATGTATATGCTTTTTTTCTTTTTTCTTTTTGGCTTGTTGAAATATAAACATCTGTAGCTTTCTATTCCTTCCATCCCGTCTTTTTATTTTGCTGTTCATGTCATTTCTTCTCAACTTGAAAATCCTTCAGCTTCATGCCCAAAACTTCATACCAATTCAAATCTAAATGCTAATGACAGCTTAAGTCCTTGACCCTTCTCTTCAGCGCTAGTCCTGGCTGTTGAATTTTGTATGCTGGAAGAAAAAAAAGGAAGTAAGAAAGGAGAACAGTTTATTGTGGCGGGGTGAAAGGCTACTGACTCTCATTATAAAGATCTGACAGAAGGAGAAATGGAGAATCAGGAAGAGTGACAGAAAAGCAATGCCTGAGATTAAAAATGCATACATATATAGTGGTTTAAATGGGATGCTTGGGGTCATGCGGAGATAAGGATTTAGGATTGAGTCCTTGAATGCCCGGCCTTGATCTCGACTGTTTGTGGGGCTCTTTTTTTTACATCACATGCCAAGTTTTCAACCCCATGGAAGAATGACAAATAACTCAAACAGGTCTTCACTGCATTTAAGTGCGTAGAATCATATTAAAGCTGAAGATAAAAGCTAAATAAGCAGAAGTTTGAGTGACAGAAGACATTTAGAGTTATTGAAGTGTGTATCTGTGCTGATGTTCATGACGGAAGGTGTGCCTGTTTAAGTGTGTTTGCGAATCTGTGTATTTGTGTGTGTGGGGGCCTCTATTCACATCAGGTATTGAGTGGAATACTCTTTAAGCTGCTGACCTTCAAAAGCAGCCAAATGACAGGTGGGTGCGCAGCACCTTCATTTAGCAATGAACTGCATGACATTTGAAGATCGCATCAGCTGCTGTAGTTTAGGGCAAAGAAGTTACAGATTATTGGTTTAGATCCAAGGCTCTTTCATTTGCTTCCTGATAATTAGTGCAAGTGTTGAGGACATGCAGCAACAAGACTGCTTAGACTAATGTGCCAGAGCTTTCCAAATAATGGGGTTTGGATCTGGCATTTATTGCATATTAACATCTACTCTTAGTAAGCAGAGTAATGCATCATTGCAATTTCTAAATAAACGGTCTACCACTTAAGAAGAGAGATGAGAAAAGAATCAATGTCATTTTCCTTTCCCATTATTAAAAAAAGCCTACACAATGCCATTTGCATCCAACCAGAATGCAAGAAATAGCATAATCAAGATTAACAATTAAACACAAGATGAATTCTGATTCACAGTTTTTTTCCAGTAGATGCACTGGATTATAAGGTGCATCTTCAATGAATGGTAGATTTTCTAACTTTTGTCAAATATAAGACACTGAACTAAAAGCCACATTAAGTGAGACAAAAGAGTCAGAGTTAAGTCCGTCAGGCTTTATGAACTGTGTACATTAACACTAGAGCGTTTTTGTAACTTGCTAAATGTTTGCCACTTTAGAAGTGTTAGCTTATTTAAAATACCTGTAATGTTGCATTTGCACCAGAAAATGTAAAGATGCAATCTGACGGGACGCAATTTGGGCACCGGGTGTGCATGGTGTCAACCAATCAGGGATTCAGCTTTGCACATGTGACGTTTTCAGTGACAAGAGCAAAGCAGAGAAAAAGGGGATTCAACATGGCGGCTCAAACGTCCTGAACATCCATCCATTTTCTTTACCCACTGGGGCCATGGGGTTGCCAGAGACTCTCAGGTAATGTTGGGCGAAGCCGGGATACACCCTGGACAGGTCGCTAGCCTGTCACAGAGCTGGATCAATGGCTATGCTAGCCAGCCGCCCGGTAGACAGCTTAGCAAGCTAGTGAGCTATGCTGTCCAGGCTCCGGCAGAGATAAAAGCAATCACTGCTGCCCAGGCGCCCAGCAGATCTAGCAAGGTAAACTGCCCAGACTGCAGGTCCCTGGGCAGCAGAGCCCACTTTGCTTGCCTCCTGGCATTTAGCAGCCCGAAAAGTTGGAGCGGGTGCCGTTGTAGCCCATGCAACAGCTCTAACTTCATGGGTTTATTAGGTTTTCTTATTTTCATTAAGACAATAATAAAAAGATCCCCCAGTGATGTTTTTATTTTCCCCTTATTGGGTTGATGCTCAAACAGACGTAACGTCTAAAACGGCCCTCAGGTGCAGCCATTGCTGCACGAATGAAGTACACCGCACCTGGAGAGACTCAGAAGGATCTGATGAAACCAGACACAGCGACGTGCTTGCCGCGATGTGTTTGCTCCGCAGCAGGGGCGTCAAGGCAATTCGCAGAAAATTTGACATGCTTCAAATTGGGAGATAGCAAATGTGAATTTGACACGCCTGCCCGTCTGGTGTGAACGCACCATAACTCTCAACATTGTGCGCAACATGTAAAAAAATCTGACTAACACAAAAAAACAAACGCTACTATGAATATCCTAACACCCAAAACTTGTTGATAATGCGTAAAAAAAATTATATAAGCATTCCAGATTATAAGGCCTACCGCGTTTTTTTTTTTTTTTATTTTATTTTTATCTATTTTATTATTAAGTTGTCAGGTGTGCCTTATACTCCAAAAAATATGGTACATTTCAAGCAATGTAGTCATAAATAAAGAGAATAATTCTACTCAGCTGTTGCAGAATGGTCAGTATTAGAAGCTATAGAAGACCTACAACTGTTTCATGCACAGTATGCTTAACATTCATGAGTGTGCAATGGTGTTGGCAAAACATCAGCGACTGGACATGTAACAAGCAATTAGAAATTAAAGATCAGTTAATCAATTAAATTAAGGAAAAGAGATGCATGAGGATTGGTCAGGGCCAGAGTTGAGCAGGGAAACGATTGTTAAACAATTGGACCCGTAGGGGTGAGATAGAGGGGAAGTCTGCCAGTGAGAAAATGTTAGGACCAGACCAAAACCTGACCATATTTAGATGGGGAAATGTTTTTTTTTTTTTTTTTTTGATTTCCCACAATCAAATACATTGAAATGATCAAATATGACACAGTAGTATAGATTATTGATCAAGTAAGGAAAATACATTGTATCATATTTTTCATTGAAAATGGTCAACACATAATGCATCCACTCCTCCAACTTTATTTAAAGTTGGTCCTGTAAAAGAAGTTCATCAACTGATTAATACACATCATAGCTAAGACATGCTGCAGTGTGGGGTATTATATGAAGACTGTGTTTATATGATTGAATGATGTATGATGATTGCTATTTTGCCTGTTTAGAATTACATGTTTAATTTAAAATTGATTAATGTTCACATGTTAAGTAAGCTTTAATTATTTTCTACCCAGCAAATTACATACATGAGTGATCATTTATTTAACACATCAGTGATATGGTAATATTGTATGAGTGGTCAGCAACACCAACAGATGTCTCTGTTATAATAATCTCACAACTGCTCCCAATGTTGTTCTGATGTCGTACAAAATGATAAGTCATGACATTCATTTCAGAAACCATTTAAAAACAATTATTCTTGTTGAATAACTTATTTAGGAAAAACAGGAGAAAAAAATCTACTTAATGAAAATGTATTCAGAGAATTCCATGCTCTTGTCACCAATAATTAAGAACAATTAAAGTTTGCAGAGCATGAAATGGTTTCATAACATTAGCTTTTTTTAAGGCCATTCCATCTTACAATAAATGCATTAAATAGCTTTGAGATAGTCAAAAATAAATTATGCGCATTCCTTATGATTTCCCCAACCCCTTCTTTTTAGGACAATGCCCACCTGCCACACAAACTTATAGCTTTGTTACGCAAATGCTCCAATTTCATGATGCTTCCTGAATTCCATTAATTGATAACCGTAATCAATTTCACTAATCACTTCTTGGTTCAGCTAATCACTTCTCGGCTCTTTCAGCAGCTCGCTTACAACGGCTTCATCAGTCCGTTATGTAATGGAGGAAAAATGTATGCAAATTGTTATGGTAATCAGAGAGCCGGTGTTGTGAAAGCTAAGTCTTGAAGACTTTAATCTAATTATACTTGTTGTTCTGTCAACAAAGGGGTTGCTTGTGCATGGACGGCAAGACAATATATAGACAGATGAGTGACAGCTGGAATATTAATATGTGATGCATGTTTGTTTGTGTGTGTGTGTGCTTCTAAAGAAGAAGATGTCTATGTATTAGTGCACAGAACAAAGGTGCCATTAAAATGTTTCTTTTAACTCACAAACTCCATAGTTAAAAACAACCCAACACTTGTGGTTAAAAAGAGACTGACTTTTTCTGAGCTGGGTTCAATGAAACCACTATAACCCATACAATTTAATATTTTTTCCAAAAATTAACCCAATGTGCTAGTGTACAAATGTGGTACATGTGACTAAAGTGTTGATTAACAACGAAAAATACAGGAAATGTTGCTAAAAGGAGGGGGAAATGAATAAGGATACCAGCAGTGAAAAAAAAACAATACTCATATAATATTAACAGGCTGAAAGTTCATATTGTGCCTCCATAATAATATATTATCTGACATAAGATGCAAAATGAAACTAAAATGCTGTGTTATGAACTTTTATTACCGCATGTATTTTTTGAAGGGAGAAGGCACTTTGATATACCCTGCATTTTAGTTCTTAGTTGGAGCTTTGCTTATTAGTTACCTTAAAATGTATGTAATTATTGTAAAGACACATTCACATTTATTGATAATTTTATTTTAATGTTGGATAGGCTGTTATACAACTTTTTTTAAATTGTTCTAAAAAAAAGGTTTTGAAGAACATAAAAAATATCTTTATTTTAAAAATAGTTATATATCAAAGATTATCAAGGTAATGCATTGATTATTGCAATGTTCGCCATATTAAAATACTATCGTTATCATGAGTCGTGTATCGTGGATCACATCATTTTGTGAGTAACCCTGAGATTCCCAGCTCTATTCTCCCGTAGGCCCAGTGTAGGTATCATTTGTATTCTTTAGCCTGCCAGATCGGTACGGGGGCGCGTACCAAGCGGTGGCACCACACTATGGACAAACTACTCTGTGTTAGGGGTGTAACGGATCACAGATAATCCGTGGTCCGTACGGATCAGTAGCCACGGTTCGGCACAGAGGTGAACCGCGGATCACCTCGCGAGCGCATTATACACCGTCTTTATTAAAGCATCACAGTTGCTGCTCGACTGTTCTTCAAAGCTCCCTGATTTCGTGGTGGGATCCGAAGCTCCCGCCGCGTGTTGAGAGGTCGTTTCTCGACCTCGTCATGGAGAAAGCAGGTGATTCGAGATTTATTTATTATTTTTTTGAAGAGCCAAATAAAAGCCTTGGTACATGTCTCCATGTCTGGCTTAAGAGAATCTTTCAGTAAAGAGCAGCAGCTTCCCCCGTGTTGTGGCAGGACAAAGCTGCTGCTCCGTCTATAACAGGGGAGGGCAGTATGGCAAGCAAAAAGTGTCAAAAATCGCCGGCAAATGCGGGCAGGGCGGTATCTCACCTGGACATGTTCTATGGATAATAATTATTATTTTAAATATTGAAATGTTCCCGCAGTTTCAACCAAATAAATAATTTAAGCTTAAACTGTTTTATTCAGGATTTAATTTTGACATTGGGTGGGTGGGGGGTTACTGCTGATAGATTTGGCAATTTCAACTATTTTCAAGCATTCCTCTTTACCAGTTTTTGTAGATTTTGTCACAAGACATGTAAACGTTATCAGAAATGACATGTTTTAGTTTTTTTGTTTGTCCAAAATTTAAAGATATCTTGTTTTTATAAAGAGGCCTCAATTAGAAATTGTTTTTATGTAATATGTGAGGGTACGCTTTGAAGTACTCTATATATGTTTGATCAAATGTATGTTTTGAATCTTTTCAAAAGTATTTTAAGGCCTGTATCTCATTTTTTCCAGTTGTTTTTTTCTTTTTACTTTTTACCGATCCAAAAAATGATCCAAACCGTGACCCTAAAACCGTGTCATGATCCGAACAGTGAGTTTTGCCATCCGTTACACCCCTACTTTGTGTTCAGATCTGCTCAGGTTCTACATATTTTTGTTATCCTTTTAGGTTTCCTTTAGTAGCCTAAAGTTATTTTCCCTCATAATTATATTTGATTATTTTTGCATCGACAGCTTCTTCCTAAAAACTACTCCACATCAATGATGATCTAAACTAGCTTGCTACTCGCTAGCACTCACTTTAGCTTACACTTCAGGCTTCCCAGCCTGATTTTTTTTCCATTAAAAACAGTTACTATCCAAGTGTATATGTATTATAAGTTTTACTTTGAATGCTCCCCCTGACACTACGCTCTACATTTACCGGGCTTGGGACTGGCACAAGCAGGACTCTGGTTTAGCTCCCTGTTGAGGCTGCATTTATGTATATTTTTAATGTCTGTTTATATATTTATCCATCCGTGTCTGTCCATGCTGGGGTGGGGTGGGGGTGTTATATCCAGCCCTATTCTGTAGCAGAGAAGACTTGGAACTTTTGTCAGTGAAGATGCCCTTTTTCCAGAAAGTGTGTGTGCAGGCGTGAGTGTGTGTGTGTGGCTCATGAAAACTGAGAAGCGACCCCGGGAGATAGGAAATGGCTGGAGCACAAAACATAAGCTGCAATTAATCTTGATTTACTTTCCCTGCTGCATTTAGCTATGCTTTATTGTAAATCATGTAATGCTGTGGTGGCATTTACCAGTGACTCACTACAAGGAGAAAAAAGTTCAAATTGGAAAATTCTGCAAAACTAAGCGCTTTGATTAGTGATGATTCTGCAGATTTAGCATATAACCCTTTTGTAATCTGGATGTGATACAGAACTGATGTATAGATATACATCTTCATTAATAATCCAGGAGGTTGCACCATCCTGTATCAACTTGGCCTCTGCACCCACATCAACGTCTAAGGTTAAATAGTTGTGCTCCAGATGTAAATGTTCCGTCATGCTTGTGAACGTGTCTAGTTCTCTTTGTGTTTGTGTAAACAAAAGCAAGGTCCATAAAATCTATCCATCTTCGTCTGCTGATCTAGGACTGGGTCATGGGGGCAGCAGTCTAAGCACAGATGCCCAGACTTCCACCTCTTCCTCCAGCTTCTCTGGGGGGACCCGAGGCATTCCCTGGCCAGCCGAGAGACACAGTCTTTCCAGCATGTCCTGGGTCTTCCCTGGGGTCTCCACCCAGTTGAACAACCTTGGGACACCCCCCCAAGGAAGCATCTGAGGCATCCAGACCAGATGACCAAGCCACCCTAACTGTCTTCTCTTGATGTGGACCAAAAAATCATTTTTTTAATACTACTTTACTATAAATTTTCATTGCAAACATATTTTATTCTGGTTAACACACATACACAGAAGCACTGCAGAAGCTGAAATATTATTTATTCAGAGTTTTGGAAATTTAAAGGCATCCACCTGTTCATGTTAGCTGTGGATTTATAAAGCAGCCCTGCTTGTTTGGATGCCAACTTGAACAGACACTCACATCATGGTGCAGGCAGAAAGCTAACTGAAGCCACTAACATCCATCTGTTCTCTATATGCTCAAACATTTGGATGTCATAAATCTTCTTTGCACAAACAGCTATGAACCAATTATTTAAACACATTTAAATTCTGGAGTCACAACAGATGACTTTTAGAGATTTGCTTAAGGATGACATTGTGGGGAAACTTGATTGTTTGGGCACAACGTTGTTTGGGGAGGGAATATGTTGATAAAACGATGCTGAAGTCAAAGCTGCCAGGAAATAGGGCTAAACGAAGACCGGAGAGGAGGTTCATGAATGTAGTGGAGGGTGGTTGGTATGAGTGAGGAGGATAATGAAGAAAGGGTTAGGTGGACCAATTGAATAGCTGCAGTGACCTCTAAAGGGAGCAAATGAAAGGCAATCAAGATTAGGCAAAAACCATTTTGCAAAAACAAAAGCTATGCACACACTTGGCATATGATGCATGAGCAAATATGTGCTAAACCGGCACCCCCAAACAATTTTTTTACTTATGGTGTTCACAAAGGTCTGTTGCAACCCAATACTTGGGCATGTACTGACAGTTGGAAGAAGGTTGGTGCGAAATGTTGAATGTTGCGAATCTAGCTCCAGGT
The DNA here is from genome assembly GCF_002922805.2 of Oryzias melastigma. Classification (NCBI taxonomy): domain Eukaryota; kingdom Metazoa; phylum Chordata; class Actinopteri; order Beloniformes; family Adrianichthyidae; genus Oryzias; species Oryzias melastigma. The sequence goes on along the minus strand of NC_050523.1, from coordinate 18,353,157 downwards.
ATTTTTCTTTCACAGCTCTATTCCGATATTTAAAAGACTTGGTGTCAAAGAATTCAATCTGGGCACAAACTGTGAATATTAATTTCTTTCCCAAGATCAATTTTCAACTAGTTAGCACTTGCATGTTTTGAAAGGAACGGTAGCCTACCCATATCTTCATTGTTATTACTGTACATTGAGATTTTTTTATCATGTATATGTACATTGTACATTGTGAGATTTTTATTTTTTATTATGTGTATACCCTGTAAGCTGCTGAAAGACTTAATTTCCCCAAGGGTGCCATCCCAAAGGGATTAATAAAGCAAATCTAAATCTAAATAATGCACCGCCAATGGCCACACTGTACGTAGAGCCCAAAAACAGATTTCAAAACTTTCGTAGTGACTGAAAGGGTTTGCAATGCAAAACACACTTATACTTGCATTAACATACATTTTTCAATGGAAGCTGCCGCTTAAACCCACATTTTCAAGCCTAGTGTGAACGTAACTTGAGAGAAAATTGATTCTATAATTCCTTAAATCTGTTTGTGTGGTGAAAAAAAAATCAGTTTGTGTGAAGAAGTTGTAATTTACATGGATAGATAGTTGTGGAAAGTCCCTCATGGCTTTAGACCATTTCATTTTTGATCTTATCCGTGTGGAATTGTGGTTGAGTGTACACGATCCCTGGCCGTGGGGAAGTCCCTGCCTCAATTGCTGCTTCCTAATTGAAAATTGACTGAGATGAATCAAATCATTTTGAGGGTTAAACCTACAAATTATCAGGGGATTTCTTAAGTGCTAAAATGGAAACAAGTCTACACCAGCATGCATGATCTGCTCATGTTCCTCCGCAGTGCTAAACTAGCAACATTTTCATCCCACAGATGTTTTCCTTTGATGTTCTGTCGTTGCACGTCTTTGTCTTCACTGGTTAAGATAACCCGTCCAGTTTTTTTTTTTTTTTTTTTTTTTTTAAGGATTTCACCCGAACTACATGAAAAATGTTTACAATTCCAAAATGCTTATTTCATACAATGACAATAGAGCCTACTTTACAAGAAGTGCATGGAGGTTATATGATAATGCAAATATCTAACAACAACCCAAATAATAGAGCCCTTCTGCTGCATCACTTGGTTAATTTGCATTGCTATCAAGCGTCACACTATATGTTGTTTGCAAACGTAATGCTTTGCTAACCTACCAATCTGTATCAGAAATCAGCAAATGTGCAGTTATTTCTCTTAGGTCTTGAACTGTTAAAGTCCTGTGTGACAACAAAGAAAATCTAACATTACGGAATAAGGAACTTGTTCAGTGGAGAAAGAAAACGAGAGATCCCTTGGGTTCAAACTGGAAAACATTTGAAGTACTTTATGGCTCCTTATCAAGCCTTAATTTGCATTTTCATCTTTTTTTGTTCTCCCAATGGGTTATTAACATTCAAACACCAAGCAGTTTAATTTCTCGTCCTCAAATCTACTTTTCTTTTTCTACATTATTACTATCAATACAGATATATGAATATCGATATGAATGTACACGTACTGAACGAGCCACATAGAAATTGGGATATATCTGTATATATTTATGCATATCAATTTTAATTGTGTGGGAATGTACCTGAATGTGTTTAAATGAGGTCTAAATGGAATAAAATTTTGTTTATTCGTAACAAATGTGTGTGTTTATGTGCATATTTATCTCAATACCAAACTCTTACTGGGTTTGGTAGTGACGTGTGGGTGGTGTCAACTTCAAAATCCAGAAGTGCCAACCATTGTAAAAATGGCGACGAAGGAAAAATTATTAATTTCCCCGCTGGAATAATACCTGCTTTTCTGGCGCTGGTCCAGTGTGAACACCACTGGTTGGATGCCTTTTCATAAAACTACTTAGTGCGTTCTTGAACACATTTACACTTGGCCAGTGTGAATGCAGCATTAGGGTAGGTATATGTGTGCACATGGGTATCTGATGCTGAATGCATACTCACCAGATAGGGAACGGAACTATAAAAGATAGTGAGTGAACTGGATTTGATAATACATTTGGTCTGGGACATGGCGGAGAGAATTTCTTTATCTATATTCACACTGGCCTCAAGAACACACATTCAAGCAACTACTACCAACAATAAGTCTACGTACACAAGCATATATGGGTTTTTTGGGCTTCTGCGTTCTAAACTTAGGCACTTACCAAATTTTTAGAACCGTTTTCATGGTCAGCTTATCAAACTCATGGCCATAGAACGTGCATTGAAAGTTAAACCAGCTAAACTTTTATCAATCGGGCTCGAATTTGGTAGTGACATATTAATAGAGTTCTTTTTCATTCATGGAAGTGCCAACCACTTGAAAATTGATTGTGGATGAGAAATTCTATGACCTGAGTCTTTTGGAATATCTCAAAATAGAGCAGCAGAAAAAACTGGAGCACAAACTTGCACAACTTCGACATTTTACACCAAGCCTCTTCCAACTAGTATCAGGTACCAAAAGACCAGTGTGAACACCATATGCTGAAAGCACTTGTAAGAACCCATGTTCAAGCACATCATTTGCCAGGTGTCAAGGCTGTTACTACTTCTACCTTCTTTTTGGAGGCTGTTTCTTGTATTTTTTTTTTATCCTAATTTTCTTTTAAAAGTATATGAGAGAAATACAAATATTATCATCATCATCCTTTTTTTCATTTGATTTATCTGCAACACATGCCAACATCAGTGTTTTTTTCTTTTCTTCATATCTATAGCAACATTCCCCACCCCCGTTTATTTTAATTAAATTCCCTTTTTTGGACAGTGGAGCGGCTTCATCAATCAAGACACTCGTTTTAGATAAGCCCAACATATTTCAAAATTTACAAGAATTCTATGTTTTCTCAAATGTGAGTAAAATTCAAATCACACACACACAGAAAAAAAAGCACCATGAATTGTAAATGAGTCTTTTGGGCATTTTGATTAAGTCCTGACAACAAAACAAGTGTCAAATCAATGAAACAGCTTTTGGAAATGTGGCTGAGAGTGAAAAAAAATGCATGTTTAAAAAACAACTGCGGGAAAA
>NC_050523.1:18332489-18350059 GCF_002922805.2 Oryzias melastigma | reverse complement strand
ACTTTAAAAATAGCTGAGACTAATTATTATGACAACAATGAGAGGCTTTGAGACTCTTTTCCTAATTTTGGCAACACAGCAGCTTGACTGAGCCAGTGGTGCCATGGAGATCAGTGAAACAACAAAGACTAAAATTAAAGTGGGACAGCTTACTGGATCTGTATCAGGGAACTGTGGCAGTGTTCAGACTAACTCAATAGGCATAACTGAAATGTGCTGAGAGTTAGAGGACCCCCCTCGCCGCATGAAAAAAGGACAAGGCCACTCGGTATGGGAGAGTTTAGACTCTGCTGCCATTTCTTATTGATATCAGATATGGGTGACATGCTGGAATAAATATGGACGCTTACTGAAGAAGAATAAAAACTGTTATGAGTGGTAAGTTAGAAACTCGCTGTGAAAGGCATCCTATGTGGTCAAAGAAAGATATCCAATAAGAGAGGGTCGCTGAAGCATCAGTAGATTAATGACGGGAGTGGGCCAAAGGAAGCGTGAAGCAAAAAAAAAAAAACGACCATAAAGGACAATTGTGGGCATGTATAAAAGACAGCAATTGACCGAGAGACTGACAAATAAATTACCGCAAAAGAAAAGGGAACAATTGAGACTACAAGGCCATTTCACAAAGATGACAAGTCACAGTATGACATGATGACATGGGAGGGGGACAGAGACTAGGACAATGGGAGGTGAAAAGCATGAAAGAAACCTGAAAATAATAATAGACTCAAACAAAAATGCATCAATAGTTATAGAGTAATTGGAAAAATATACAGTGAAAATAAATTAATTTTGCAAAAATATCATGCATGCATATATATATATATATATATATATATTTATATATATATATAATTTTCAAAAACTTTGAGTAGCATGGAGAAGTGCATTTATTTTTTTAATAACTGCATTGAAAATTTTGAATTTTCATAGAACATATATTTAAAGCATAAATGAATAGAAAGTATTTGTGCATTTTTTACAAGAACACCCATGAAACAGAAAATATAAATATTTTTAAACTATCCATTACTGAAGTGGTTGATATCACGAAGTCCTACCAATTGCTAGATGTCTAGAAAAACTGGCCACGATCAAAACATGAAACCCCTCTGAAAGCTGCTGTGCTTGATGTACCAATACGAAGGAATGGCAATATCAGGAAGAAAGAAGAGTAAGTGCAGAACTACCAGGGTATAACGCCTGGTTCACACCAGACGTGGAAGCACTGCAAAGCGGCGTGGAGCGGAGGCCGCTTCTCGCATTTGCGAGCCCCCGTTTTCCCTGCCCCCCTCTAAGTGACGTTTTAGTTTGCTGAATTTTTCCTAAAAGTGTTGCATGTGGTGTTTTAATCAGGTCTGTGGAATTACTCTTCTGAAAAATTATAATAGTATTTTTGGCTTTTTCTTGGCTTTCTAAAATTATTTTTTTTGCATTTGCTTCCATTGTTCACACCCTCCATGCCCCGCCCCCTACTTTGTTTTTATATATTTATTTATATATATATTTTTGATTGATGATGATGATCACCCCAGCTTCAGAGCACTAAATGCTCATTTTTACTGTTTAGGAATAGAGTTACGATTCGATTGAGTGTTTGACTTCCTGGTAAACTGAGATATTGCTCTATAGCGACACTAGCATAACAAATAACCCTCGTGCTCTCTTATAGGGTCAGATTGACCCAACCCTTATATTGATGTGTGGACAGACGGGGACAGGATTTTATGTCTACCACGGACACCAGTGTAGATAAAAAATGACCCTAAATGACCCTACTTAATGTAGATATGCCTAGGCTTGAACAAGGGCTACCAAAAGAACTTGAGTTTCTTCTTGATGCCCGACTTTTTTGGTGAATAAATAGTGGAATTTAATTGTTCTTGAGTGTTCTACAAATTTGACATACAAACACTCTGAGATTCATATACATACAGTTGAAATTTCATTGAAATTCAAAACACATTGTGATAACATTTCAATCATCAAAACTCTGACGCTCAAGGAGAGAAGTTGTGAAGTCAACAAGAACTTTGGGATTTATCTTTTGGATGCCATGTAAAGCCAATCCATCCATGAACTGAAATATTTTAGTCTGCACCAAAGGGATGGGCAGGCAAATAAAAACTTTCACCTGGAGTGTAAACATGTCTGACACTATCATCCATCCAACCGAAGCAATCTTGGAGAAGACAGGTCTCCGTAGCAGTGGACCGTGTGAAGTGATAATAGGTTGATGCTAAATGGCCAGGCAGATAAATACACACTAGTGTGCATCCACATATACAAAAGTATAAAAACCAGAACAAAGCGGCATGTCAAAATGTTAAGGAAGGAGACGGAAAAAGGAAAAGGGACAATGGAAATAGGCAGAGTGGCAAAATCTCATTTTGAATGTGGATGGATGGAGACACAGAGCATGAGTAATGTCACTCAGCAGACATCCCGTGTCTGATCTGAGATAACTGCTGTAAAATCTCTGTTTGAAAATTGGGCGAGTTACAAAATGGCCTTTGGAATGAAACTGAGACAACTATCAGACGTGAAATGGTTGCTCTATTGAGGGATGTTGTCTAAGCAGACTGCACTGAAACTGCCCTTTGGGGGAGAGTAAAAAAGGAAAGAAGAAACACCATTCAAGGTCTTAAGGGATCTATGCACAATAATAGCCATGGTTCTGAACATAATGACTTCATAACAGATTTCGACATGTGAGCCCACATTCATATTCCTGGCAAATAAAGATACTCTCAGTTTAAAGTGTTTTTCAGATGGTTTTGGAAGACTTTGTTTCTAAATGCACAAATCCTTTTAAGACTCCGAAAATGTTTAGAAACGCTGCTGATGTAATTAAGCCAAACAAGCCCAAGTCAATGCCTGAATAAAGACAGTACTTTATTTAAGACAGTGGATAGAAAACTCAATTTTCTCCTTAGTCACGACGGCCCTTAAGGGTGGATAAGGAGACATAAAGTTCTGACAAAAAGTTGGGTAAACCTGTATGGGGCGTGCAGGTTGTCCACATAAAATATAAAGATTATAGAATGCTAGGTGAGCCAATAAAGCAAAAGTGTTCATGCACAATTGTTTCTAGACATACTGGGAGTGGCAGGTCGTAATATAAAATGTAAGGGTAAGTAATGGTGAACAATGTGAGCCGCAGGCATGTCTCTTCATCTTTTTCTCATTCACCTCCAAATCCTGCGCCCTGGGCTAGGGGTCCATTAGGGTTAGCACCAACCTAGAATCACAATGTTCAGTGTCAAGGACACTTGAAAACATGAGCAGACCACACACCTACCAGACCTGTGATCTTCCAATCAGAGGTTGACGGCTCTGCCTTTGCACCACCAATCAAAAGTTATTGGTAAATGATTAATGTTAGATGGAAAAAAATCCTATTCATTTGTAATGTTAGCTTGATTTTGGTAGTTTTTACTTACAAAATACAGTACAAATGAATACAAATTTAGGTTCATTTAAGTTTTTTTCTATTTATTTATTGTGTTTTACTAACAATAGACATTTCATTAAGGAACACCTGTAACATATTGGTAAACAGTGATGATGTCTCGTGACATATTTCCTTTAAACACTTCTAAAGGTTTCTTAACCTCTTGAAATGTAAATGTTGGCATTCATCCCATTTCACTTTATTTTAAATGCAAATCTGTCACTAATACCCACTGCAGCAAATGCTAATTTATTATCTGAAACAAATGAAAAAATATTTTCTCTAGGGAATTGAATTTGGTGTGTTATTATGCTATCACATAATAACCTTTGAATAGTATAAGATCAAAGCTGTCAATCAGGGGTTGTCTTATGTAATTAAATTTTAAATGTCAAATAATGTCATCTTCTATTGGAAGACCAATATTAGCTACTCCTTACTTTACCTTTTAACCCCAATATTTCTCCACTTTCATTGCTGCATAATTGTATTCTTTCCACTGCTGTTTTGGGAGATTGCAGTTGTTTTGGGGGAACAAAGTAATCTTTTGTAAAGCAGAAAATAGGCAGAAAATCAAGGTTTAGTCCAATTTGTGAAAAATTTCAACCAGAATTTAAATGTTCCTGAACAACCTTCTTTCAGCCATCAAAAAAGCATAAGTAAATTAAATCTATTCATCCATCCACTATCAATACTGCTTTGTTGCGTGTAGAGTCATGGGAGTTGCTGGATTGTGGGCAGGTTATCACTCCATCACAAGGCCACTTTGACAGAGACATCCACACACTCACTACTGAACACTAAAGAATTACACCTATTAGAGAACATGGAAACTCTACACGGAAAAGACCCTATCAGGATTTGAACATGGCATTACTTACTTTGAAGGCATGTGACACGCATTCAGGAACAAGCTAAACGTTGGTTATGAACATCCATTTAGCTCATAATGTTCACTGTGGAGTAGCAGGGAAGGGCTACTTTTCTTTTTCTACTGTTAACTAGCACAGAGGCTTGGAGTGAAATGCCCAAGCGTTGCAAATCTTGCAAATCTTGTTCCAGGCATTTTCCTTCCCAGCTCTTTCCCAATGTGTGACTGCCTTAGTATCATACAGTTCCCTTCGAGCGCAAACAGCAAGCATTAATTTCTTCATCATGATCAGTTTTTCACCAATTTACACTTTCGTTAATCAATACATCACTACCAAGTCCCTGATTGACTGTAGGAGCACAGTGGAGACAAAACATAAGTAAAAGAACACCACAAAACCAAGTAAGAGAAAACACCAAACCATAACATCTGACAAAAGCATAGTAATACATGTTGGTAATTCCATTAATGTGGTATAGAAAACAAATATTAGCATGCATTGTTTTCAAGGAGTTTAAAGGAGCTTTCAGATCAGTAAAGTTTTGCAGACTCTGTAATGCTATAAACTTTACATCATCTTTGGTTTGGTTTGCCTTTACTCCAAACTTTAACTACAACGTTAAAATACTGCACTTTTAGCAGCTGCTTTTTAGTGGTGGTGTTGCCCAAAACTCAGAAAGAAATTTGGTTCAAAAATAGCAACTTATACTTGGAATCATTACAGATTTCCTCTTGATTTGAATTTGCATTGAAATGTTTTTTTTCTCAAAATGTTCAGTGATTACCACTGTTTGTCTCTTTCTTTTAATTGCTCCTTTTGGTCTGCTGGATAGTCAATGTGCATTCACTTTGTAATGAACAAAGTATTGGACTGAGACGCTCTGTTTCCGGCTGTTTGGTCAACAGTACAGTTTAAATGTGCTTTCATAATTACCAAACCAATCAGACTACCGAAGGAACAAAGTCTACTTTGTTAAGCCACACAGCTGTATAATGTTGTCTAAAGGCCAAATGTACTCCTACTGTACATTTTCAACTGTTGTGATAGTTTTGAAAAGGTTATTTTGCCACAACAATACAAACTGACTTCTTGATTATTTTTGTTAACCTTCTTCTTGTTAGGTTTTTGTTGCCATGTCTCTTGGTAATGGGTCAGTTTTGACCCATATCTTTAATCGGCAATAAAATAAAATAGACTGTTAATCATCCCAATTTTTTTCATTTTTAGATTTTCTTGTTGGGTCTCCTTATCCCTTGTGCTCTCTTATGGGGTCCAGATGACCCGACTCTTATATTTATGTGTTAATGAATTTGATAAATCTGGACAAAGGTGGAGAGGATTTTATGTCTGCCACGGAACCCAGTGTAGATAAAAAAAATCCTTTAAAGAAAAAAATCAGAGTGCTGTGCTGTGGGGTCCAGATGACCCCACTTTTAATGTAAACATGAGGTTATCAGCATGACTGTTTTTGGTGTGGGCCTTTTGACTCATTTTTCAGCATATTCCTCAATTTTAATAAAAAAAAACAGTAAAGTGTAGCTTAAGGGAAATTCACATTAATTAATAAAAGATTGTGACATTGCTATCATAGAGGGATATCACAACACACCTCTATTAGTGTTACTTATATATTTCTTTTAAATAATAAGTACGATAGTAAAATTATTTATGTAGGATCAGTTTCAACCCATATACATTAACTGGAAGAAAAAGAAAAGTATTGTATGTTGTCGCCCTCTGGCTTTTAATACAAATAAAAAAAACAGATTATAAAAAAATATTGATTTGCGAGAGTAAACAAACAACAAACAATTCATTTTGATGAGAAAGGTAATTGGCAAAGTTAAAACCCCCTTAAGTGATAAACATTTTTTTTTAAGTTTCCTATATGGTTTTAAAATGAAAATGAGTCTCTGCTGTCCCTAACATAAGAGGAAAGTTAAAAAAAAAGAAAAAAAGGGATTTGGCAGGCTGAAGTTTTGCAGACAAAGATGTGAACAGACTACAGCTGGATGAGCTGAGAGACTCACAAGCAGTCGGTACAGTGGGCCTACAAGCTGAGGTACAAAGAAAATTGGCTTGGAAGGAATGAAAGGACAGCTAAGGGAAGTAGTTTTGGAGGCTGTGAGGGTTTTTTTCAAATTAAGTGCCAAACTGTTTGGCAGGAGGTGAGGCGAAGGGAATAAGGTGGTTTAGAGGGAGAGGATTGGATTTACAGCGGAAGGGAGTGGTGAAATGTAGATTGCAGATGTAACTTTCAGTGGGAAACTAACTGTGATGTGGAGACGAATGTGGGGACGGACGAAGGAGATTGAAGGTGGGGGAGGTTATCTGCCAAACCATCCGCGCTCGACAAACTTGCAATCCTGTGGCCCTAACGACATTTCAGACTGCCATAAAGGAGGTGGCAACATGGTGAGAAGTAGTGGCAAGGATAGAGATTGAATGACAGGGGAAAGTGGAATGGGAAAGGGAAACAAGAAGTTTAGAAAACACAAATTCTGCAAAAGAGATCAGGGAAAAAAGAAACCTTGGCATTTAATTATGTTAATATTGGAGAAAAAAGGAGGTTATGAAGTATCAACCTTTAATATCAAGCATGATATGAGTGATCAGGTCAGCATCACTGTGGACTTGATAGCTGTTTTTCCCATTTCATTTATCTTCCAAGTAAAATTCTGGGCATTGATTAACTTTTTTTATTTCCGGGCTAAAAATGGCTGCTGCAAAGTCTTCATCAGTACTTTACCTACTGGACCATTACAAATATGGGCTGCAATTTTCAACAGTAAAGCAGAGTGAAAAAATAATTATATTTTTAATAGACAAAGAGCATGGTAGCCTCTTTTCAAAATCACCTCTTGAATAAGGTGCGACTGACAGGTCACTAATGAGCTTTGATCAAAAGCAACTATTTCAAACACATTAATGTGGATCATTGATTGTGTTTGAACCACCACTTTGGTTTAAATCATTATTTCTTCTTTTAACCCACCTAACTAACAGAAATAAATAAAAACACATTACTTTTCTAGCAAGTATAAATCTAAGTGTTACGGCTGTAGCCATATTAGTTTATTTTTTCCGTTTTCTGTGTTTTATTTACTTTATTTCGGTCAGAGTGGGACTTCTTTGTGTTTTTGGATCTTTGTGTGTCTGTCTGTGAGGATTTCTTTCAGGTGTGGTGCTGTAGAGGGTGTGGCTCCCATTGGTTCCGAGCAAATGGAGGGAGCCTTAAAAGCACTGCATGGACACCCCGACCATGAGAAGGGAGAATGGGTGTAATCAGTTGCCACTGCAGAATGGTGGTCTTATTATGTTGCATTTTATTCTGCTTTGTGCTTAGTCCCACTTTATGTAGTTTAGTGTTAGTTGTGTTTTGAGTTAAACTGTAGGGGTGAACTGCTATTTACTTTAAAACACATTTTCTCTTATTTATGTTAGTCCAGGGAGATTAGTGTTTGTCATTGTTTTCCCTTTATCATTTCGGTTAATGTTGTTATTTTAACTGATTTCTTGTATTTTTTTTTTTTTTTAATAAGACAAGCTCTTGGTGTTTTTGTTGTTAATTTAAAGTTAGAGCAAAATCCCTTTTTGTTAAGCTCCTTGATCCCTATAAACCCAAAAGGGATGTTACACCAACATACATAAAAAGTACCTAATTTCAAATGTATTGAGTCAGTTTTTGCTTTAACCTAGCCTTTTTTGGACTTTACGTCCCCTTGTTGTTGGCTTGAGTCAACTACAAGAGATTAACCAAAACTTCAAAAAGTAGAGTCATTCGTAAAAGGAAAACGAGTACGACTGTGCAATACTGTATTTGGAGCTGCATGAACTCTCTGCAAAATCAGTCCATGGTGATGCAAAAGTAGTCATGAATAAATAAGTAAACGGTCAGAAAAGTTGAAATAGTAAATTATTCTTTTATTTCTAGTTTTCTTCCATTTCCCCAATCATCTTTAAAATTATTAGTGGCTACTTAAGATCAGTTTTCAGTAAAGAAAAAAAGTATCTTCTCACTTTAACTTGACAGTGGAATTCATCATTAATTTATGCAACACAGTTCATGCTCACTATTGACGTCAAAGTGTCTTATTTTTTGGAACTTTTTTGAACAACACACACCAGCTTAACTTCAAATAGCAGTTCAACAGATTTATGATAAACACAATACAAGTTCATTTGTTGAACTGGGATCCTGAGTGAGGGGGGGGCATGCAGTTGTTCGGGAAGTTGATGGAACCCCCTCAGCGATGGACCTCCAATCTTCAGCGTTCGGAACAGCCATGAATTCCTTCACCAGCCCGACCCAGATGGTTGTCACCACTTCAGGCATTATTTTGGCAGCTGTTGAGACACCAACACAGAAGCTCCTGGCTATGGTGTTCTACGAGTCCCCATAGCCAGATACCTGCAAGGGGACAAATATGTGATCAATGATTGATTCCATAAATTGTCATTACATTAACGCAGTATCCAGTTATTTTAATGCTACACATTCTGCTATTACATGTGGCCGTCATCAAAACTTAAGGCTCATCAAAGTTGTGCATAGTGATGGTTTGACAGTGTGCAACAGGTGACCTGATTCTTACTACATCATGTGAGTAGGTTTATGTAGGTGTCATTTTCTATGTGGGGTCCATTTGGACATCCAGTCACTGCAGTGGTATATCCACATAATGACTCACTATGATTGAGCTAGAATTTTCTGACGCTGCCATCACAATATTGCCCGACATATCTTTGGAAATCACAGCAAACAGACAGACGCTCCTCCAGTGGAATGGAGTGCTCGTAGTTTGTATCCTGATGGAAGATCCATGCATCACGTGGGACATCAGGATGTAAAACTGGAACGGGCGGAGTCTGCTGGAAGTGGTCTTCATTCAGGCACGGCTTCTGGCGTAGTTGGTGGAACTCGCCAAAATCGGATTGTCTTAATGTCATAGACCCATATACGGTGCCGAGACTGACAATGTTTTTGTTTCCTTTTCAAATAAAGGTAGAGGAGAGCTACTCTCCTCACGTGATTATGATCTATGTGTAACCATTTAAATAGTTTCTATTTTGTGCCAGATTGCGAGATTTATAGCGCTACAACATTACACACCGGATCTCCGAACAGTAGGTGGCGGAAAAGCGCCCATGAAAACAAAAGAAGAGTCTCTTCCTTTTTGCGACCTGCTTGTCTGGCGCTGGATGTGTGTTTATAAAACTGCGTAGACCATGTTCTTTAGCGCACCAAATGCAGCAATTGTGTAAGCACTTTACCAATAGCTTCATGGTTTTGGTTAGAAACCCGGTCAGTTTCCTTCAGTTTGTGCATTCACAGCTTGCCATACTTCCAGTCTGCCCTGTCACAGTTCATCTTTCACACCTGCTGTTGCCTAATAAGCTCATACAGTGCACCTGCTCTCTGAAGTATTTGTTCTCCAGCCTTTCTTCTCTCTGCTGGACCAATGTTGTTTGATGTTCCCACCATAATATTTTTGTTTGTGGTCAGGTTTTTCATGTTGCCAGTCAAGCCTACTACTTTTCTATTTGTGTGAGACGTGCCTTTTTGATACGTAACTGACATATTTTTGAAGACTGAATATGGGCTTGTTTGATTGTGAGGAAGGTTTTTTCGTGATGAAGCTAATGCTAACTCTAATTCTCATGTTTTGTTCTGATGAAAGGACAAGATTTAAGATGCTATATATATTCTCTTAAAAAAAAAAAAACTGGAAATTGCCAACTAATTTTTTTATAAACCCTCCTTTTCTTGGTTCTCAGGAAGTTGAATAATTTTAATTGTCCTCTAAATATTTCGTAAGGGTTATACACTATATTACCAGAAGTATTGGCTCACCCATCCAATTGACCCGGTTCAGGTGTCCTGATCACTTGACCTGGCCACAGGTGTATAAAATCAAGCACTCAGGCATGCAGACTGTTCTACAAACATTTGTGAAACAATGTGAATTTCAGCATGGGACTGTCATAGGATGCCACCTGTGCAACCAGTGCAGTTGTAAAATTTCCTGTTGTAAATTCTTTTAAATTTGAGCATACCAAAATAAAATGACAGAAAACAAAACACTTTACATAGTTAAAGGCTAATAACAAAGAACTTAGTCTCTCAGTTTAGTGATACGAACAAAATCAGAATAAACAAGTGCTGCTGCCTAAAAGTTTAAAGAAAGCTCTTTTTAATTTTAATTTTCTTTCTCATTAAGAGGGCTATAACAAATGAAACAAGGTCTGCAACACAAATTACTGCATTAATCACTGCAGTCATAATCATCTAGAATGAGTGATAATGGCTCCTTATAAATGACTTTTCTCTTAATTGCAAATATCACCTGATTAGCAAAGGGTGAAAAAAATACATTGTCTAAACCAAACAATTAGAAATGATACTTTTTTTAAAACATGTTGGGCAAATACAAGTTAAGGTTGTTCATTTGATTACTTTTGTCTGTTGTTGTCCGGTCATTATGCCAGATGTCCATATCCGTAAAACAAAAACTCAGGACCAGACGCTGTATTTAATGCTAGATATTTTTAAAGCAGAAACATGGTGAGTTTTTTCCTTATTTGTTTTGAGTTTTGTAGATTAACTGATTTATAATGCAACTGCATAACCTTTGGATCTCCTCTAAATGTTTTTTTTTTTTTTGTGATGTTTTTTTCCCCCATTTACCTTTTCTTTTGTTGCTTAATTGAGCACACCTGGTTTCAGCTGCTCTTACTAAATGGCTTATTTCCCATTCACCAATGTAAGGTAAGTGTAAACCACTAAGATTAATTAAAAACAACTATCTGGATGAGAAGGTAAGGGCCGTCTGGATGAGCCTTTAAGGTCCAGTAACCCTAATACTGTGCCAATCCATCTTTATGAGCATTTAACATAATGGACTCTCGCTGATCAATTCTATCACGTGTCTACTACTTACAGTTGAAAGAAGTTTGGTGCAAAATGTGGAAGTGGTTTAAATCTCATGAACCTTGCTCCAGGATTTTTCTGTCACAGCTCTATTCCAACATATGAACGACTAGGTGACACAGAATTTTGGCTCTTTATGGAGCTGCTGCTGCAATTACTAAAGACCTTACAGATGTCAAATGTGTTAAAAGTCCCACTCACTCTTTTGTAAAATCCCACTGGTCTTTTAACTATGATTATGCAGTTTTTAGACAAAATCAGAAAGCCCTTGTTGTTTCATAAATCATAGTTTCTGGAAGCTCATTGGAAATTCACCTCTGGGTTGTAGGCGGGACTGATGGAAGTAATTCTAAATTGATATTTCCATATTTTCTTTGTTTACCATCTCTCCCACTGGTTTACGGACCCTCATAATCCCAAACTAACATTAGTGTAGCAATGAAAGGTGAGCAGTATTGGCAGCAGTTTTGTGCTAGCTCAGACTCTTCGGAAAATAAAGGAATACATGGACCTTGTCGTCTACAAAGAGTTGAGTTGGAGTTGGAGCAGAGCAAGAAGACTTTCACCTGACCATGCCAGTTGCTGCCTGTTCAAAAACCTGAACTTTTTCAAACCACAGATTTTTACAATCATGGTTAAAAAAAAAGGGGGGGGCGGGCATCCTATGATATAGCCTGCATACTGTATTTTCCCACGTATACATTTAACATCACTTTGAACATCCCTGAGTGATCCAAGTGATATCATTTGAGATCAAAACAATGTTAAGCCCATTCAAACATTTCTATAAAATTTAATGTGAAAAATAAATAAATAAATAATAATTTCTGCTTATGCTTAAATTCAGACACTTCATGCTTAAGTCACATTTAAGGAACTGGTAGGTGCCACAAGAAGTGTCTCAATTAGACAATTTTAGCCAAAGGGCAAAAATATCAAATTGGATGCAGGAGGACCACACTTTGACTTTCTTTGAAACATTAATTTTGTTTAGATTTTTTTTTTTTCAATCAGTAGAATATTAGCAGTTTGATTTTTTTAAAATCACAATCTTGTAAAAAAAAACTGTCTAAAAATAAGATGGGACACTGATGTACTTTTTTTAAGAGAGAGCTGATTATTTAAAGAGGGTGTCCTAATCTCTTCACGTGTTTCTGCACCTGATCCATCTCAATGTGAGAAAAGACATACTCAAAATTGCAGTTTTAATCCTAAATTGTTTTATACATGTCATCCATCACAATAAAAATTCTACAAAAACACCAAAAACATAATTTTCATGGGAGTGGGTATTTAAAGACATCATAATGCATTTCTAATGGCCTAAAATACTAAAAACCTAAGCTGTCTTCTGTAAGGTTTAGAATTGCTGCACACACATTATGGCATTAATATGAACATTTTTGGAGGCCAAATACCTCACTATTGTCACAAGAATTCCTTTTGCAGAAAATATGGAATCAGCTGTATTAAAGTACTCAACTTTTATTCTCTGCCTTTCCACCAAGAGACTCAGCAGTGGTTGTTTTTTTTATGATTCCTTCAATATTTATAACCGTCGACTATGTATTGCATGACTATTTTTTTGTTCTGTTCTACGTGTGTAAATCAGGACTTTCAGTCGGGGAAAGAAGAACATGGGAATAAAAATGTCTGGGAATGTGCGGAATTGATCCACAGCTTCCAGAACATGTCGTACAAAACTCTGCTAGACTAAAATTAACACTAAAGCTAATAATCTATGCAAAACAAAACAGTTTGCACATGCAAAACATATTCTAATAGAGCCTTTAAGAAATAAGTCAAAGATATACAGCCGTGAGCCTTAATCACAAGGGAGAAGCAAGCACAAACTGTTTCAGGACTGTTTATTTGGCTTCCAGACTGACATTTTGGTGCATTTTTTTGCCCAGCTACAATTAAGTGATTAAGTTATCTTCTCAGAGCACAAATTATCCTGCAAAGGCTGACATCAAACACACCTAAAACAGAGCCATGTGCGCACTTGACTGAGTCAGATGTTGATGATGCACACACGCAAATGCACTATGGGAAATTACACCTGCATACTGTGATACCACAATTGCTTTTCCTGTCAGTTTGGTAGTAATTTGTCATGATTTTTATGGTTGGTGAGTTCCAGCTCTGTGGGTCCACTGGCATGAAAAGGCTTTCCGCTGACAGCCTTGTCTTAAAGGGAAGTGTGTGAGAGCTGGTAGGGGGTTCTATTCCAGTGAGGATGAAGACAAAAGAAATCTGGCAAGAGGGAAATGGGTACAGAATGGACAATGTAGGAAACATTTATGGCTGGAAGAATGGGTAGTGCTGTATTATAACTTAGCTGTTGAAATGGTAGGAAGATTTGGACATAGGGGTGTCATTTACGGCTCTGTTGCTATTAATGTTGTGTCCGAATTCTTTCACTACTCTCAACATAGTCCACCATGTACGGCATTTATCATTTTGTAGTCCAAATCTACAATTCCAGAATCCAGTGCCATGGAAACATCCCAGAAGTCTGTGAAAAAACAATGAGCATCAATGCTTACTAGATTGGCAAATATAGACCACAATCCATTGTGTTTGAACAATAAAAAAGTATTTTGATTTATTTTGTTATGAACTATCCAAGTATTCATCTAAAGAACTGAGTGGATCGCTAAATAGTCTACCCAAAACGTTCCCATTTCTTGGATTTTTTACTTTGGGAAATCTGTGATGTTATATTTGCTGTTTAAAAGAAAAAAAAGTAGTGAGCATGGTGTATGGATTGCCTTAAAAATCTAGCACTACATAGTCCCGTAGTGAATTAATGATTCCCAAGAATTCATTGCCAAAATTTGACACAATCTTCTTACACATAGACTGTGTAACCAATGGGCTTAGCAACCCCTCTCCTCTCGTGTTCCTAATGGGAAGTAACCGCTGGTTGCAAGAAGTCCGATAGACTTCCATTGAGAAATAAACAGTTATTTCTGTCATTTTATTTGTCAGAATAATAATTCTGGCTCTGATACCTTCTTCTTAGAACATTTTTTTCAAATCCTATTTTATTAAAGATATGTTTTCTTTATCGCAAATTATCTTTATCTTTATCGCCTGCTGGCCCCGCCTCGAACGTTTGGCAGATTCTCCTGAGGGTTGTGGACTTTGAACAAGCCGAATCTACTCACTCATGGTGGCGGTGGTAGTTCCTCTAAAAATGTGACTAAGACAAACTCAGACAAACTTGGAAAAATCCTTCTCGACAGGTTGGAATTGGTTGTAATATGGCGGTAGAAACAGTTCATGGTTAAGGAGAGCAACTTCAGGAAAATAAACTGGCAAATGCATATTAGAAATCAGAGGAGTGGGGAGGGTGGAGGGGCTGCCAGCAATTGTCATCAAACCAAATGAACACTTGCGGGATCAGCTTGGGGGTGCTGTATGCGCCAGAGTGAACAACGCAACCAGATTGGCTGACTTGCAACTAATGCTGGTTAAAAAATTGGATGTCATCCCACAGTATGTGTGACCGGGCTGGTGCCAAGCTGTTATGACTGCTTATGACTTCTGCAGTACGTTCTGGAGACTTATTTACCAAATAAGATGACTGACACATGTGCAGTAAAGACAAATTGCTATGTAGGTGATAAAACAAATATGTATATGTATGAAAGAAAAAAAAAAAAGAAAAAACTTTTTTTTTCTTTTTTTCCTTTGGTCAGAACTAATAGTGTTTGTCAGCTTTAGCCAAGTTCCACTGGGGTTTTGCCTTCAACTGCCACCCAAACCTTATTGCAGGTGTTGGGCCCACTGGAAGGTGATCCCACATTGTTCCTTTGAGCTTGACATTGACTGACCCCCAACCCCAAGCCTGGCTTCAAGTGATGGGGCCTCGGTGACGCCAATCCTGGCGGCATAACAGCATCTTTTGTTGAACTTCTCATAAATGGGGTCTGACCATAGAAAGGCAGTTTCCACTTTCTCGGTGGGAGGAGTGCTCCCTCCCCAATATGTGTTGACACTGGTATAGGTTAAAAATGAAAATGAACACAAATAGAAAAAATGATGCACTAATACGTCTAACAAATTAATTGCGATTAACACAAAAATTCAACACCCAATTGTTAGTATTATGCCCTAATCAAATTTTAGTAACTTACACCACAAAAACACCAGCCACATCCAGAGACAGACTCTTCTTTTAGATTTGACCTGGATTTACTGTATGATTACACTTGTATGCGTTGTGAGGTGGTGAAGGGACCTGGAAAAGTAAAAAGCAAATATAACACTTGGCAATTTGAATGGTAGTCAAATCCTAATGATTTCTTGCTGGAAAAGGACATTAAATATCAAGGACCTGCTGTAAGAATAGATTTATTGGCAAGAAAGACATTAGACGAGGAAAGCAGGACAAGTAAGAATTCAAATACACACACACACACACCCCCACACCCCCACTAAATTTGTGGATCTTGGTCCAACCTTGGCGTCTCTCTGCTTCTTAATGAAGTAGTAAGTCCCTCTGCTCTGCCTCATAGGCCAGCCAATTAGGACAAAGGCCACTGGGTATTGACCAATCAAGTTGCTGCCTTTTGGGTATTTAGTGAACGGCTGTCATGATAGCATAGCTGAGCATCTGAAATGTTCTGAAGGCTGGAGGTGCAGGCAAGGACACAATTGGAAAAAAATAAATAAAAAGGAACAAGAACAAAACAACAAAGAGACAATGGAAATTGAAAAAAAGCATACTGTGAAGGAGATTTAACAATGAGGAAGTATAGCTTGAGATAAAAGAAAAGGAGCAGAGCTGACTGAATGACATTGGTGGGTGGAAAAGAAAAAAAAAGTGGGATAAGATACAGCAGAGTTCGGAGAAGCAGACAGAAATTCCTCAGTCTAATCACCAGTGAGCAGACTGGGAAGCCACTTTGCCTTTGAGATATTTAATCAACTATTTATAAATGAGGATATTTGGCTGCAGTGTCTGTGCAGGCCCCCCCTTTCTCCCTCGAGACTGATTATAATTTTCTTTTCGGAGCCTGTTATCTGTGCACAGATGGATCCTTGTACATGGGCTGCAAAAACATAACAAGCTCTGATGTAAAAAGTTTTCCTTCTATTCAAACAAATCCAGTTTCTCGTCCAACTATCTGCCACGTTTGCCTCAACATCAAACACTGTTAAAACAACTTGGTTTTCCAGGACATCTCCTGAATTGAATTACTTGTTGCATCCGTTTGTGTGTTAGCATTTGTTCCTAAACTCAGGTCATGGTGATGAGACGCAGTAGTTAAGCAGAACTGTCACCTTTCCACCAGCTTTCCCACATCCTACCAACAGCGGCATGACATGACTTTGCCCGAGGCTCTGCACAGCAGATAATGCCTAAATCACCTCAAAGGCAGTCACCCAAAGGACACTGACAAATACTACCTGAGGTTTGTCCTTGAAGCTTTGTGCTACTTTTGAATCACCCCGATCCATTTTCAGTGTTAAAAAAAAAGAGAGATTATTTCTGGCCAAAAAATTATGAGTTAACCTAATCTCTTCATTGATTTTTATCTATAATAGTTCAACACATTGTCATTCCCAAGTTGTCTCATATTGATCCATGGTTAAGGACTCCTCCGCATCACTTTTAACATTTTGGGTGTCCCCAACTCGACATTTTTTGATGTGCCGACTGTTCCATTTAAATCCAGGGTTTGGTAATTTTGTTAGACGTGAAGCCAGCAGAACCTCGGGATGCGGCCGGTACAGTACCCTAACCCTAATCCTGGTCCACAACCTATATCACGTCCTGTACTGATTCAAGTACGATACCACATTAAGATTAAGGTTAAGATACCGGTGAGCTCCACATCCACAGGTATGTCTAAAAACAATCAATAGGGTATACCCAAAACGTTGGTTTTTGACGCGGAGGGTCCTTAACCATGGGTCAAAATGTGACGACTTGGGAATGAGAGTATGCTGTGTAATTAGTTTCCTAGTTTAAATGAGTGTTTAAATAATGTATCCACGAGGGGGCCCAAGCCAGGGTCTCATTGTGCCGGTCCCAAGCCCAGATAAATACAGAAGATTGTGTCAGGTAGGGCATCCGACGTAAAATCTTGCAAAATCAAATATGCGAATCAGACCTACGAAATCCATACTGGATCGGTCGAGGCCCGGGTTAACAACGACAAGTGCAGGACATGTATGAGGGCTGTAAGACAGTGGTGAGGCGCGCTGCAGATTTGACAGAGGAGTTCAAGGTGGAGGTGGGATTACATCAGGGATCAGCTCTGAGCCCCTTCCTGTTTGCAATGGTGATGGACAGACT
>NC_050523.1:18319657-18332081 GCF_002922805.2 Oryzias melastigma | reverse complement strand
GAGCAATATCAGAGCTGTCCAGCCATACATATTTGAGCCAGATTCCGGCTCGATGAAAAAATGGTAAATGGTGTATACCTGTATAGCACTTTCTACCCTCCTTCGAGGGCCCAAAGCGCTTCAGTCACAGACCCATTCACACACTGGTGGTGCCTCCGCTGCCGAACACTGGCGCCAACCTTCCACCAGAGGCAATTCAGGGTTCAGTGTTTTGCCCAAGGACACTTCGACACATGGGCGGGCAAGTCGGGAGTCGAACCCGCTCGCCTCCGATCAGGAGTCGGCCGCACTACCACTGCACCACGACCAATAAGGACATTATTGAATCTATTTGACTTCAAGTGGTTGCATCGGAATTTAGTGGGGAAGGGATACTTTGGTGTGTTGCTCCGTCACAAACCTGAGCTTTATCAAACTGTGGGTTTTCATCCTCTCCTGATTAAACACGATTTAAATGAAGAAACACTCAAAAACAGATCTGAAATTCTTGTCTATTGGAGTGTGTCTTTAAGCAAAAAACTGATTTTTGTTATGTGGATCTTTGTTCCATATTGTTCCTGTACTTGGCATCAAAAACTAATGTATGCCTCTTGAACCTCCTCTGTTTATATACTGTAGTTTACCCTCCTTTTCTGTCATTAAAGATCCCCTAGCAGGCTATAGTTCTCTGACTTACCACTTAGTATTCATGCCCCAAAAACAAGCACATTATTCAGTGATTACAATTCCAGTTAGAGTGTCCTGAAATGTTGAACTGTATAGGACATACTCCACTTTTACTTGATGACGGCTCCAGAAATGAATGGGTATGGCAAGAATGCATAGATAAATGGTAGTTATGATGAAAGGTCATCCTGATTATGAATCTGGAACTCACTGCTGTGTGTTGTTCCACTGCTGGATAGTTCATTTTTGATGCTCAAGCACTTTATCATTGACAGATTCTTATTTAAAAGGCATTTCTTGGACTGCTTCCACTATATTTATGTTCCTCCATTACACAGGGGTGCTCAGGGAGTTATGTCTTTCATTCTTGTGAGTAACTCTTAAGTGCTGTTTCGAGTCCGCCCTGGATCAGGAAAACTATTTTTTACCCTTTTCTCCCCATTTCTTCTTCAAGGAATTCAGGTGCAAATTCGTTTATAATGGAGAAAATTACCTCATTAAATAGATCCAATAAATTATTCTTCAAGATAAAAGTCACAAAAATTTGTCCTGATATTGAATCGAAAGCAGCTGTATGTGGGCTGGTCTTTCTTGCTTGCCAAAAAAAAAAATAAATAAATAAAATATGTTTTTAATTGTAAAGAGTGTATTTTTCAGCATTATTCAGTTTCTCTTGTTAAGTGAATGCAAACACACCTAGCATAAGACAAACCTCCACTGATTTAATTTCCTGACTGGGTCATATTGGTTTTGATAGTTTCAAGGACTAGAAATATTTAGTTCAGAACTTTTTCAGAGCTTATTTTCCATTTTTTAAATATTTGTGCAGCTAAATCTTTTCATAGGTTCTGAAAATAAGTTCCGCAAACACGTCCCTCAACATAACTCAAAGATTAGTCAGAATAATAGGGCTTATTTTGTTCCATGTGTGGGATTTGTCATTGTCAAAAGTGTCAAAAAGTTTAGCCTGTTTTTCCCCTGTGTTATGAAAGTTCCATGTGCACAGAAGAGAAGGCTTATGTTCTCGTTTGAAGTCTGTAAGCACGTTCAACAGATATTCCAGTTGTCACGTTGACTTCAGCTGAAAGGTTAAACTGTACACACATGCAAGTCAGTTAATGTCAATAGATTTCTGTTCAAAATTGTGTCATTGTATACGTTTATTTAATCATAATTTTTTTTCTAGATAATGATGTATTTTAGTGTAAAAATCTTCCGAAAATCCTGTTTTGTGAGTTTTTAACGTGTGGCATTTTTTTCATGACAGAGAGCAAATGTAATGAGATATTTCAGTTTTGCATTTCTGAGTATTTCTCCTTTTAAATCGCTTTAATTTTCTATTTCGAGAATAGATAGAAAGTCTAGGGGGATATTGTCCCTAAAGCTACATTGACACATTAACATTCGTTAAGAGAAGGCTTACATTAACATTCGTTAATGTGTGTTCAAGCGACCACTTACAATGAAAAGTATATGTATGTATGATGTATGCGAGTTTTGGGCTTCAGCATTTAAAACGCACAATCACATGTCTCTACGAATGTTTTTAAGGCCGTTTTCAGCCTCTACATGTAAAGCAGAAATCCACTGAACGCATGTTGAAAGTTAATAGTTGAAATTTTACCTTTCAGGGACTCGGATTTAGTGGTGACTCGTGGATACAGTTCCTTTTAATTTATTGAAACCTTTTGTAGATTGATCTTGAATGATAAAATAATAATTGTGGTTCATTTGTGGTTGGAATTCTACAACACCAAGTCTTTATATATCAGAAAAGAGATGGGAAATAAAAGGACTTCAGTAAGATTAGTGAGATTCGCACCACTTTGACATTTCGCACTAAGCCAATTGTTGGTACATGTGTTAGTATTGGGTAGTAAAGAGAGGTGTGGATTAGAAAGAATCTGGCAATTTGATACATATTGCGATTCTCGTCTTGTGATACAATACATATCACTATATATCCCAGAACAAATTTTCACTCTTTTTTCTGGACTATGACTTGGAAAAAAAACAAGGTTATATTATGTAGTACATGTCTCATAACAGCAAGACTACGAGGCTGACTGAACCAATGACACTGAACATTTAACACAAGCTAGTTCTCGCGAGTTCTTGTTGTTCTAGTGCAGTGTAGAGCTGCTTAAAGTGTGCTGTGCTGCCAACTAGTGGTCAGGGGTTTCGGTGTAAAACAAAAGACACTGAAGGACACTCACAAATAATTAAATATCGTCTTGTCAGAATTTTAAATCGATACAAGTATTGAAATATCGCGATTCAGCACCGAATTGATTTTTCCCTAAACACTCCCTGTGAACACAACAATACCTCAATCTTGAACCCGCATCTCATGCCCGTTGTGAACGTAGCATCCCACCTGTGTGATGTTTGTGTCAAAAAATCCATCCAGACAGTGATGGATTGTACAGAGCAGTCAGATCTACTGTGGTCTGAGTTAAAAATCTGGTGTTAATAGCGGTTTTGAAAAAGTGGAGCAGATCATTAGTGAAACACTTGTTTGATCACAGTTTCCCCAATTTAATGATAGGGGTGAGCATGACTCACTAATGGGTCTGTGGTATTTGAGCATGTGTGAGTTCTTGAGCTTGCAAGTCTCTCTGAGAACCACAATTAGGTACTGAAGCTGAGACAAAACGCAGTTGTGCTGTTTGAAGATATGTTGGCAAGTTCATTTCCACTCGAACCTCTTAAAAATCATTTGATTCTGAGAAAAGTCAAGTTTAATGAGTTATCGATTGGATATTTGTCATATGTGTATTTTACATAAGTTAAGCTAAGAATTATACATTTTGTACTATTTGTAAGAATGTGAAGCAATTTGTGAAAGCAAAAAACGACAACAGTAAATTAAAATTCAGTATCTTATAACTCAGCTGGTTATTAGGCAAAGGTGCCAGTTATTGACTAATTCCGGGCACCAGATGAGAGGCTTTTTATAGACCTGGCACACATGTCAAACCGCAGAAAAGCGTGCGCACTTTCACGTGAAATCACTCCAACATGCTCCCTTCACACACACACACACAGACACCTCAACCAAACCATAATGACATGCCCACACTCATATCCATCCCCTCCATCACACAAAACCACTTGCACACACACACACATTCCTTCCTTGTAATTATGCAGTCGTTTT
Organism: Oryzias melastigma; assembly: GCF_002922805.2. Taxonomy (NCBI): domain Eukaryota; kingdom Metazoa; phylum Chordata; class Actinopteri; order Beloniformes; family Adrianichthyidae; genus Oryzias; species Oryzias melastigma. The sequence continues at coordinate 18,328,255 of NC_050523.1, read as the reverse complement.
ATCCCTTCTCTTTGCCCTTTCAGATAGAGCAACTTTGCCAGCCCTGTCTTCACAGAGCTGTTTTATTAGCATACCTCTATAATCACAGCTCAGCACTTTATTGTGTGTATAAATGGCATCACTGCGTCGTTGTGCTGGCATATGGTTAGTATCTTGCTGACACCACAGTCTTATTTGCTCATTGAATGTCAGCAGGAGGGAGCGGCATTTTGTTTTCTGCAGAAGGGAATTTCAGAGGAGCATAAAAAAAGCCTCAAATTGATGAGAATAGCGGGGAAGTGAGGAAAAAGAGATGAGCGGCTGGTGAAGAAAGTGTTAGATAAAAGAGTGGAAGGTTGGGAGAGGGGGTGGTAGAAACGACAGGTGAGCAGGGGAGTTAACATGAGAGAAAAGGATAATGGGGGAATCATCGAGGACTCTCATCACGGGGAAGAATAGAAAACTGGATGACAGTGGGGGTAATGGGAATAGAAGAATGGTAAGGAGGCAGTGGAAACTAATGTAGGATCTCAGGTATACGATATAAAATGGTGATTGTGCTCCCATTGATTTAATGGACTTTGAGAATGAGCAGGAGATGAGAAAGGGGAGTTAAGGAAGATTGCGGTGAAAGAGTTTTGAAGGTCTTCATTAAACCTCAACAAAAGCACCACATGTTCTTAACAGAATGACAGACCAGGTGGATGTTCACTGGCTCTGGCAGCGATGTTTAAAAAATGATATGGGATAAGATGAATTATGATATTAAAAAAAAGCTCAAGTTCACTTCTAAAAGAGTTCAGGAGGAAGTCAAACCCACCAAGTCTGCACTGAACCATAGATATAATACTTCAAGTTTTCAAGAAGATGTATTTCTGGTAACTAGTCAGATTAAAGGAAAATAAAACTTCTTGGATTTATTCTTGGTTCAAGAAATTCCATTAATTTTGGAATATACTGTAAGTTGCTCTGTGTCATAAGTCACAGAAAAAAAAGACTGTTGTTCACCTTTTGGCTTATCCTTTCAGGGATTGCCTCAGCTTTCAATGATTCGCACAGGTGGTTTGGAAGATTTTTATGCTGGATGCCCTTCCTGACAAAATCCTATCCAGGCTAGGGACCGGCACAATGAGACCCAAATATGGGGAATTTAACACTTATGGCATACCCTGAGAATTGAACCCTGACTTCCCATGTGTCAGACCTACACTTAACCAAATGAGCCATCAGCCATCAAAAGATACAAAAAAAAAAAAAAACAATATATATATATATATATGAACAATTATACAGATAACCATAACATAAAGAACATGCTAACAAGTCAACTAAACTCTTTGTATAGCTAAAAATCCCATGACCCATTGTCTAATTCATCGTCTTGTGTGGTTTTGGAACAACTCCACCAAGTCTAACCGTTTACTGTATAAGTAGGAACTGGACATAACAAGTGTTGAGGTCCCCCATAGGAAACCTTACCTCCAGCCCTCGCGAAATCTCGGTGCCTGACAAGTGAGGAGGGGAGAAGAGGTCCGGCGACCTCCACTCCTTGGGAGAGGGATCCCTTAGATTTAAGACAGAGCAGGGGATCAAATAACATCAGAACCTGGGGTTGTCCATGTCTCGGTGGTGGAGTTCTGGTCCTTGCTCTCAAGAACTGGACCTCTCCAAAAATTGCACCAGTGGGTGAGCCTTGTCGGGCCTTGTTTACAACACTCCTCCGGAGCCCCCGCTTCCCTTAGGGGGCCCTGACGCAAACCTAGGGGGGCGGGGCTTCTTGTCTAGGGTTGGGGGCTCTCTGAGGGTGGGGCCTCACGCTGGCCCTCCTGACGCAGCTGCTCTTCTGGCTGGGCTGGGCTCTCTGTGCTCCTGTCCCTCCCCGCTCTCGGGCATGGGGGGCCTCTGCGGCAGTCCCGTGTTACCTGGTCTGGGTACTTGGTGGGATTGCCCGGTGGCCGGATTCCTACCGTGGCCCCGATGACGGGTGTAGGGGGGTCTTGGCTGCTGCTGCAGCCTCGATGGAGGGTCTTAGCATGGGGATGGCCAGGCGCTTTCCCTGTGTACATTCCATCATCATCTACCTCAGCGAAACATAAACACTCACCTGAACACAGGTGTTAGCTCACCTTTGCACTAATAGTATGCATGACAGAATGAAAGGCTTTACATGTGTGGGTTTATATGCACAAGTATGTGTGTGAACTGCAGTTATATTGTGTACATTTTGACAAGTTTATATGTGAAGACTATTTTAGCCAACAGGTATGTTTGTAACAACTGAATGTTTGTGTAGACAGGCCCCGCCCATTCCAGATTGCTATTTATGATGTTACTCCACTCTGTCACCATCTTATACTTTCTCCAAACTCTCCTCTTTTACCTTTCTAGAGTCCCATTCCTATTTGCAGTTTGAACTGCAGGAACAAGCACAATTTAACAGAAAAATATAAGTACGCTAAGATTGTATTTTTAGGTATGTAAGCATAAATATTTTTGCTAAATTGTTTTGTTCTCTTATTCATGATTAGCAGCATAGCCGCTAGCAGTGTTCTGCATTTAAATGAGCCATAAGTCAGTTTCTGCGTTATTTCAGATACATCGGTTGGTAATTGATACTAAGTTTTTCTTGAACCAGTGAGGACGAGCTGACTAGCCTAAGGGTTTGAGGCTTAATGGTTCATAGCTCTAATGTTTGCCATATAGAATGTAATTTATGATGCAAACCCAGTTGCTGACGGCGCTGAGAAGATTTGTTAGATCAGCCAAAAATGAAGGAAAAGCTTGAAGATCTACAAGGAAAGAATTTGTATCTTTTTAAAAAGTAGACAAAACTATAGGGATACAGTTTCAGTATTTTGCTTTTCTGTTCTCCAAACTTGTGATTGGGAACTACAATGGTCATTTTACTACTGGAAGTCAACAAGCACAGTTTGACACACATGTCTGCAGTCTAAGAAAGGCTTGTGTGAGAAAAATTACAGTTTCTATGAGCTCACAATGTGTTTATTAGATTATCTAGAAGAGCTCATAAAGCCACCAACAGACACAGGAACTGGGTCGAGGAAAGATTCTTGCTTTGTTTTTACATTTATTTTCCTTCTAAGAAAGAATTGTGACTTCATTAAAAAAAAAGAAGAATTAAATTATACATTTCGATACAGTGGGGCAAAAAAAGTCAGTCATCAGTTGTGCAAGTTCTCCCATTTAAAAAGATGAGAGACTTGCAATTTTCATCATAGGTGTCCCTCAGCTGAGAGAGATAAAATGAGAAACAAATATCCAGAAAATCACATGGTCTGATTTTTATAGAATTTATCTGAGTTACAAATACTTTCTTAAGGAAACAAGTTTATGCATTTTGTTGTTTTAGAGGATTAAATATAAACTGATTGAGCATGGGGAATAAATAAAGATAATGTACAGACATACCAGAACATAAACAGATATTTACATGCTGTTAAAGGATCAATTTTAACTAAGATTTTAACAATCCAACCTGAAGCCAAGAAAGACGAATTAGCTAAATGAAAAATGTAATTAAAACCTGGGAGTTAATTTGTCTTTGTTACACCAAACAGGTGGTATTTTTTTTTTTTTTTTTTACCTCCTGACAACTGTTTCCTTTATTTCATCCATTTCTCTGCAGGGCAGAAGCGGAGAGGTTAAAGCATGATACTATTTCTAGCTGTGTTAATTGTCATAAGGTGTTGCTTTCTGACACTTCACACCTTAAATTACCTAAATTGTGCAATGCATTTTTTCCTGTGATAATGAGGGTTATAAAGCTCACATTACAATGACTTGTAAATTATTGTCAGGATTGGGTGTATATATATATATGTATATGTGGCCTTAAAGAGGCCTTCCTTTTGGTTTGTCACATTTGCTTATATAAATGAACCCTTGTTGAACTGAGGAATGGGTCGTTAAACTGTTCAAGAAGATAAATACCAAATCTATGGTGCAGCATTCTTTAAGTACTGTCCCCCAAAACCCTGAAGCCCTGGATACATAAATATAATGTGTTCTAAGGGTGTATTAACAATGATTTGATTCACATCATTATTTGTGGTTGACAATACAATTCATTGTTGATTCTTGGTTCAATTTACTGACCTAAAATCGATCCAGGACACACATTAGCCAGAAATTCCACCTGACTCATAGAACAGTGCAGGTGAGGTTTTCCAGATTTCTTGTATTTCTTGCAAGGTAATTAAGTGTAAATTAAAGATGTGTATAAACAAACAAGTAAACATTAATTGATGTCATATCCATTTACATTTTAGTTTCATAAGTTCAGCCCACTGTTCTTTTACTACATCGAAATCGTACAAATAAGAACATAATTAGAACATTAAATCACACTGTATGTTCACATCTTTGCAAAATTCAAAGTGTTTCCACACATTAGTCTGAAATAATCAACTGATCACTTTTTGCTGTTGTATGCCTTTTGTGTTGTCTGCTCTGATTCACTTGGTAGTTTTTAATTATAGTAAAATGAACCTACCATGTCTCAATCCACATGACATTTTCCAATACTGATAATGATTTATTTCATTTTGAAATGATTTTATAATGGTATAGGCTGATTCCATCAACAACGTGCCTCAGACAGATTTATCTTGTAGGAATATAAACAGCTTAATCAATTAAGTAAAAAAAAGTTAATTAATTGATTAGTATTTCTTGGCACTGCTTGGGATAGCTCCATCCACCCATTCATCCATCCATCCATCTGAGCCAACCCAGCTTATAGGTACACCCTGAACAGGTCACCAGTCTGTTGCAGGGCTCAAACACACACATGCACACAATCACATTCAAATCTAGAGACAATTTAGAACCATCAATTAACCTACGAAGCACGTTTTTGGACTGTGTTCAGAGGTAACCCACACATGCAGAAGTAGAACATATAAATGCCACACAGAAAAGATCTAGCTTAGGTTTGAACCAGGGCCTTCTTACTGTGAGGTGAGAGTACTAACTACTACCCAAGGTGGTAAGAGTCAAAAGGCTATAGATTATGCCTTTTGACTCCTCTTTTATTTTTTTTATGGAAGGGGTGGGGGTTGTTAATGGGTTGTGATGGTTTTATTTTAATATTATAAAGTGTTTATGTCCCATTTTACTGTATATAAAGTTTTAAAATAAACAAATGAATGCTTGATTGATTGAATCCATAACCTTGTATTTACAATAAGCTTAATTTGATTCTTTTACATTTTTTGTCACTGCGCATGAATCTACAACAAAGTTCGGTCTGGTAACCATGTTCAGAAGGAGTGGAATCACTCATGGTGTTTTTCTCTGCCTTCCTCACAAGTCACTTTGCATAGATGTCTCTACTGCCGGCTAGGGGGGCATTGATAATCCTTGTGGGCTGTCGTGATGATTTTCGGCAGGTCTTTTCTCTCCTTTGCACTTAAACCACAGAGTGCAACCATATGTCAGAAACTCTGCTCTGCACATCTGCAAAGGTTTATCAAAAGTTGCTGGGGTAGTTTTAGATAGTTGAAGCTTTGCAAAAAAAAAAAAACTACTGGGATTTGTCAGCAGTGATTATTTCTGTCTGAGATGAGTGTATGAAGTGTAGTGAGGGGTTTTACTGCCGTAAATCATCTATAATTATTGTAGTAAATAAAGATGAGTACTTTGTGGATCTCGTTTGTTTCTAAAAAGCAACTTCCACCATTAACGAGGAACAATTGGTATTTAAAAATAAATGCTAGACACCTTTAAAACTAATGACCCATTTATACCTCAGAGTCAGAACAATGTGGAACATGTTGTTTAATGAACTGGCACCTAAATCTTTAAGGAGTTTCATTTCTAAGCTGGAGAGTTCCAGTAGATCCACCAGGCAGTCTCAGGTGGAAACTGAAAGATGCCCTCGTTTTGCACAATCTGCTCTCTCCATAAAAGGAACAGGGTTCTGAGACTCTCTTCCTGTAGATCTGAAGTCTGTGACCAGTTTTAGCCTTTTTAAAAATCAAACCAAGGCCTGGTTGTACCAGCAGCAATGCACACACATCTGACCATACAGGCTAAACTGTTGTGTTTTTCATCCCACTGATCTGTCTCCATATTTTAAAAACTTTTTTATGTCATTTTCTTAAATTAACTATTTATTATTGTTGCATTTTATCATTTTTGTATCCTGTGAAAAAAAGCCTATCTAAGGACAAGTGCTGCAAATCAGCTTCTGCTGTAAGCATTATGGTATGGGCATGAGAACACTACTTTACTGTACTTCTATTCAAATAAAATCATTCATTCACGTCTGTTTAACTACTGCTGTTTAAATACTAATACAATGACAGAATCGGGTCATTATTTCCAGGGGTTCATAAGACATAATCTTAACCATTGAGAGAGTGTAGAACTGTAGCGCCTCTCAGGAACAATTGATAGAATGGTTGTCAAATCTTGATAGAACATTAAAATGTTATATTTCTGCATAGTGCAGAATGAAGACATGAGTTGCATTTTATTAAAAATGTTCAATTGTTTTGACAAGTCACTAAACTTTCTCACATAACTAGTTATCATCTCTATTTATTAGATAATATTTTTCTAGGTAGGCTAATACTTACATTATTTGTTCTTGATCAAGCTACTTCATGCTACTTTAAGTGTCAAATGATAAAATAATGTTAATGTAATACAGATACAGATACAGGGAAAAACCTGAATCTGTTTATTAAATTTGTTCATTTTAAAAAATTGTTTAAAAAAAAAAGTATAGAATTGGGACCCAGTATCGACAGATACTCAAATTCCAAAGACTTGAATCGAGCCCTAAACAAAAAAACTGATTGGGACATCCCTACTACTCACTGACATCATCTGGTTCCAACATGGCGGTGTACATATCGCAAAAAAATGGCTATTAATTGACCTAATGAACCATTTTCTATGGGTGATATTGAACTCAGTCCAGTTACCATCTGAGGAAAACCAACATAGGTGGTTTGGTCATCCAGAGATCTTTGATATTCTTCAGAGAATCTATAAGAGGTGACACAGGAAAGTAAGATCTGCACCTGCTCCCACATTCAGGTACCTTTAAGCTTGTATTGCTTATGCTTGTCCAGCCCTTTTGCAGAAGTCCATTCGATTTTCTTTCTATTATCGTATCACATACCATGACAGGTGCACACAGAGATGTGTAGATGCATGCACATTCCACCAGAGAGCTCAGAGACAGATAAAGATAATGACAATTCCAGGATCTAAAAGTTTGCTTCCTCCTGCCCAGAGTGTGAGATATATGGATTAATGTGTGACTGTGGTGTGCAAGGATGTTGGGAACCCAGGTGGCCAAGGACTTTGTTAAAATAATTTTTTATTGGTGCTTCTTGTTTTCTTATATTTCACTCGACTGAGTAGATCATCCATCTTATTTTAGTCTCTATGGATCACCAGGGTTTCATCTTAATGGATTTTAACCTATGGTCTTCTTTTCTCCACGCTGTTATAACTTCACCGGTTTCTTTTTCTTCTTCATCTCTGTATTTGTCTTTCTGAAACTCCAGTTTCTTCCATTTTTTTTTTACTTTAAAATAATTATTCCACTTTTCTCCTCTCTAGATATCTTTTATTTTGCATAGAAATGTCTTTGTTGCCATGTCCTTTAAATTGTGTCCTTCATATGTCTGGAGAGGGATGTCGCAAGTATGAAAAGATGAAAATTAGAATATGCATCCATGATAAAGCTGCCGGAGTCACTGTTGGGCGAATGCGAGGTACACCCTGGACAGGTATAAGGGCAAACTGTGCTTCAGTTATTTTGTTGTCTTTTATATTAGAGCAGGTCCTGCACCCTTCGGTGCCTAAAGAGCCCGGTAATTTCTCACTGACCACAACCCCAGAAGCCACAAAGTCTTACTTTTACCCATTTGTTATAATGATAAATAAACATTTATTTTGCTTACATGAAACATACTAAAGAGTTTATTTATGTATTTAATTAAACATAAACTAGTTTTGACTGTGGTTCTCATGACTTACTTTCAAAATAAAAGAATCATCCCAATGCAGCAAATGTAGTTATAGGTAGAATTGAGACATCATTCCTGGTCCTAAAAAATGTCTCACCTGGGTTTGTTTGTTTAAAGAACCACAATCTAAGAGGTCAGTTTTATTTGGAGATGACAAATGTTGTCTTAAAGCTTTGGAAACCATTTTCTTCATCTTCATCCAGTTGGTCTGACTTCACCCTCCTCAACTCAGGTTCTATTCATACAGGGCCATTCCCTGGATGCTTGCCCCAGATTAACACCGGCCCATCTCCGATGCATCTCCGTTGTGTTTCCATCTCACGACCGTCAGTTTTTTTTCCTCTCCGTTGCGTCTCCGGTCTGTCTCTTCTCCCCCTGGCTCAGGGAGGAGTGGTTTGTCCTGACACCACCCAATGTCATCAACATTCAAAGCTGTGGCAATCAGGCCCCATGTCCTCTCCTTCCTCACTGCGTTCTTGTAAAATCTTGTAAAATGTTTTGAGTCATAAATAATGTTATGTTTTTGTGCTTCCCAAATTAAACTGTTATCGTCCATGGCAAAAATGGATGAAGGCGTTATCCACTGTGTTAATGTGCCTGATTGCGTAGG
>NC_050523.1:18257649-18319577 GCF_002922805.2 Oryzias melastigma | reverse complement strand
ATAAGTCATCGGGCTGGAAATAGAACTCCTGTGAAAGCTTGTGTTGTATTTGGGACTTCAGATGCTGACATGGTGGAGGCGATGTAAACATTTAGATGGATTAATGAACATACAATATGTTGTGTCAAGGCAATGGAGACGCAACGGAGACGGAACAGAGACGCAACGTAATACATACACACCAGGTGTACAACGGAGACGTACCAGTGTAAATCAGCCTTTGCTCTTCCAAGTCACTGAGATACAAGTCAACAGAAGCGAACTTCTTCCCATGGCATCCTCCCCCCACACCTGCCACAACCCCACGTCTTCTGCAAGCCACAGACTTTGAACAACATATATGTAAAAAAAACTTGGAACACACATTATTAGCAATAATTAATAAGGAGTAACTGACTACTATAAAATAAAATCTGTATGAAATACTTTTATTAAAATTAAATCTTTCAAAAGTGGTGTGATGTCTGCAGTGATGAAACAAAAACTATATATTCTGTTTATTTTATCGTTTGTGGTGTAACTCAGCCAGAAATTCATAAATTGTTTACTAAACACACAATTATATCTTTTTGTAGTATATTTTTGAGTTTTTTATTTTTGAGTTTGGTAAATTGCTATGCTAGGCCGCTGGATGGATTGCTAGGGCATTATGGGAACTGTAGTCAGGAGCCTCACACAGTCATTCATACTGTGCTTCAACTGTTTGTAAATAGCTTGAATATAGTTGATTTTTTTTTTTTATTACTTTGTTTTGCTTTATGTGCCGGATCGTAAAAAAAAAATTGCTTTTTAAACTTAAAAAGATTGTTTTTTTTTCTTAAACCAGATTTCCACAATCGCAGAGCCTCAGGTTGTATAGACCCTGTGGTAGAGCTATATTTGTCAAGAAGATTTGAGTAAAATAAAATAATGCAGTAATTCTATTTTATAACAACTCTAAAACAGTTTTTTCTGGATATCTTTATTTTTACTCTTTCTTGTGGAATTAAATGTAATTATTCAAAAGAAAGGAGTGATTGCATTACACTCCAGGAATCCTCTGTGAGAACATGACCCTCGAGGGCTTGACTTCTTTTTTAATGGATGATTTGTAGACGGTATCATAACCCCAAATGTATTCATAAAGCCTAGTTATGATAATGTACACAGGCACAAGCTGACACATCATTTGAATAAATAGTTTCACATTTGCAGCTTATTATGTCACAGCTGAGATAAAACTCCATTTAGGCGCAGCACATTCTATCAACCTATTGAGCTCGCTGTAGTCACTGAGGTGAACGTGTCAGCAGGCGAGCAGTCTGATGGAGTGCTTTACAAGACGAAAGTCTGCAGCAATGCATCTAACTGGTAAGCACTGCAGATTAACTGTAGAAAATGAACACACAGTGATGTTTAGATCAACAATGTAAATAATACAGTTTTCAACCAGCAGGAGTTCTTTGGGGAACTTTCATACTTGATAGATTAAATAAATACATAAACCCTCCAAACCACCAGGAGGCCCTGAGGAGCATCTTTAGCTGGTAGAAATGTAATGTCTACTTGTCTTTGATTGAAACTTTTTTAAGTGAATTCATTAAATATAGTGGGTATTATGGTAATATTTTAAAAATGAAAACCTCCTGCAAGTATTTTGGTAGTAAATTATTTTTTTAAATTGACTCACTCCTCGATGGAAATTACGTTTTTGGTGTTTTTAACATCTTCTTGTGGTATTTTCTGATGATGGAGGACATGGACTAAATTAAGAAAATCAAGTTTCAAATTGGATTTCAGGGTATTTCTTCACTCAAATCACTGTGAATCATGACCAGATGAAAAACTATGTTTGGAAAAGAGCAAATTTGTTACACAGAAAATACACTGAGCGAGCCACAAGCTCCTTGCTCTGCTCCATTCTGATGGATCCACTTGAAGACAACTACATCCATGTACGTCTTTGTTATCCATGTGCGAGTTGGCATTTGCCTCAAAACATTGTCATTTGATGGCTCCAGTATTGCTCACAATATTTGTTACACTGCTAAGTTTAGGTTGGAGGTCTGATGTACATAAGTATTGTTTGTCTGTTTAAGTTTTGTGTGTCTGTAAAATGATTTTGTATTTGTAGAAAAAAAATGTCTGTCTGTAAAAATAAATGTATGTGTGTAAAAATGTTTTGTACTTGAAGAAAAAACTGTCACTAAAAATGCTTTTTCTCTGTGTTAAACTTCATGTTACAGTTTTTATTGTTGTTTTTGTTTTCCCAAATACAACATATTTTTTAAAGACACAAAACTCAAGTTACAATTCTTTTGCTTCTCAACAAATCAACCAATCAGCAGCCATTTACTGTTAGCCAATCGGTGTGTTGCTTTGAATCAGATATCAATGCTAAGAGAACAAAAACGAAACATTTCTTAACATACATTTTGTTTGTTTAGAGATGCTGTTTTGAAGGATTGTATGGCTTGTAAAAAAAAATCTGAATCGCTATGTTACAAAAAAAACTCTTGAATGTCTCATTTACAAGGTTCCATGGTTCTGCAAATTTATTTGATTCAATCTTTATTCACATTGTCACTGGGGATGCTAACAACCAGATGCTAGCTTTAGCCAAGTCCAACAGATAAAGCAAAATAAAATGATACAACAATCAGGAAACTACCAAATATGTGAAATGCTGTTATTGAAATGTTTCACATACACGAAAACTAAGTTGCAGACACTGTGGATACAATGTGAATTATTATATTTAGAAATTTCCAGTTTTCTGACAGTGTGTCATTTAATTTAGCTTTATTTATCCATCCCACCTTAAAATTCGGACTTGGCTAAAGGTAGCGTAAAGGTAGCGTCAGGTTGTTAGCATCAACTTTGATGTTAGACGGAAAATCTTTAGCATAAAATCAAAGTTTTTTTTTTTTACAGAGAATGAAGATTAAACCAAATAAAGTTGCTGATTTGTAAAACCTTGTAAATGATATTTAACAGCGTAGCGAGGGTGAAATGGCGGGAATCTGTGAAGAGATGTTGACACATAAAATGTCCCAGTGCTATAAGGAAATACACAATGAACCAGGATTTTTTTTTTTTTTGGGAAAACACTAAAACAATAAGTATTTTTACAAAAATATTTTACAGTTGCAAAACTTTTTTTTACAGACATTTTTTCTTTCTACAGGTACAATATCATTTTACAGACACACAAATCTCTTACTACAAGTATTAAATTTTTTATAGACTGATAAAACTTCATCAACAAATCTAACTTCATAGTGAGGGGCTGTAAGCTAGTGGGAGAGTTTGTAAACAGAGAGCTCTCAGTTATAGGTGATGGGAAGGGGTGGCGGGGTTTCTACGTGCCAACTGTCCCGCCCACAACTCAAAGGAACATTTCTTAATTAACTCTTGCTATTCTGCAGAAACTATGTTCAAGAAAACGAGAGCTTTTTAATTAGGGATAAAAACTGTATGATCATAGCTAAAAGACAACACTTTTAGAAAACTGTAGATCAAAAGATTATCGAAGTGGAACTTTATAGCACAATATCATATAATGAATTACAAATTTCAGGTTCTTCTCTTTGCGTATAATTTGCTTGGATACATTTTTACTTTTAATATTTCTACTTTATTATTTTAAAAAAATGTTATAGTCAAACCTTAGCATTTATGTGATCCTTAACTTTATGACCTCAATAAGCACAAAAGCCTTCCAACTTTGACCTCAGTTTCAATTGTCACATTTGATGTATGAGACCTCAGGAAGTGTTTTTGTCCCACACATTCAGATGCTGAATCCATAAAGGTTGAACCGAATTTCTTACATAAAGAAAAGCCATTTGTCAATCCGCAGCAGAATCCCCTCTTGAGTCCCATTCACCGTAACCAATCTCAGATGACTGAGAAGACTGGAGAACGTGTTTGGGGGTTAGATGAGACAAACTTTAGCTTGAATTTTGGGAAAAGGTGGATCACAAGCAGACCTTCCAAGCTGTTTAGTATGTGAAGGTGAAGAGGACTGTCGGAGAGATCCAATGTGGAATTCAGATTGAGGAGCGAAACTACCATCATACCTTGCAGCTGCAGGTTATTCAGAAAGACAATGCTACACCTCAATGAGCCAAACTGTAGTAGGTTTATTTGTTAAAAAAAGAAATGGAGATCATGCACACAATTGTTTTTTTTCAGATTACCCAAATAATCTCAAATTCTGATCAGTGACATACTTTAAAATGAGTGGAATGCGGTTATAGTTGGGAGTATTCACAGTTCAAATGAGACATCCGGAAAATGTTACTTTTATTTTAAAATTTTCAGCCAAACAGGTTTTGAAATACAAAAGTGAATGAAAGGAAATCTAGTGTAAACCCTACCAGACAATCTGCATTTAAATAATGAGTTGGGAAGCTTTGTGGCTCTACTTATGATATACTTTATTAGGTGTTTGTGCATTTTTTTAGCTAAAAATCGAGAGTTAAAAAAATAAACAAAACAGAAATAAAAAACAGTTTTTGTCCCCAAATTTGTAACAAACACTTGAGTATCAAATACTGCAATTACTTAAATAATCACTGTAGTCTGGAATGAGAATTTTTTTAGGTTTGTAAAAATAAAAGCTTAAAACTAAAATGAACCGATTTCCAGTTTATTATTATCTTCTTCTTAGTGGGTGGAGCTAACTCCAGCCAATATACTCACCGCATTTCAGGTTTTAACTCCATCCTCGTTTCAGGAAAGATTTTTGTGACAAAGTGTTAAAAAAAAAAAAAAAAATTGTCAAATAGAAAAAAAAGGCATACTTCTTTTAACCAAACTCAATTTCTTAAAGTCTAATATATGAATGGCAAACAAATAAAATGTGTTTCTTTCGGCACAATTTGTTCTTCATATAACCCTTTTTAATGTTTAAATCAGACACATTTAGTTTCTGTGTTCATCTGCATATCACTGAGTTGCCAGTCAATATGTCAGCCACACAGGCTGTCGTTCGGCCTACCAGGCTTTATGGCAATTTAAGCAACCAGTCAGTTATCCAGTCCATGTAAGTCAGATTGGAGCCGTCTGGTTAAATGGTTCTCTTCACACCTCATTTCCCCTCTATTCTGTTCCCTCGCTCACATCTCTTTCAGAAGCAGTTCAGAGATGGAGCAGGTGGAGCGGGGTCTGACAAATGAGACAGCTTTAGTCATTCTTGTGTTCTGTGATTTCTACAACCTCGTCTCACTGGCAAATGTAATGCAGTTTTATTTTATTTTATATGTTTCAACAAACTAAACAGTGTCTTTTTTTATTCAAAAAGAAATAACTTGATGTAGCCAGTGTGGATTTAGAGCAAAGCCGTACAAGTACAGAGTGTGTAACTGGAAGACACAGCTGTTTGTTTATGTCTGGGCAACAAAAACTATATTTGCTTGAAGTTTGAAAAGAAAACTGAACATAGTTAGATTGTTTTATTTTTGGACAACTAATTCAGTTTTACAAATATTCACGGATTTCAATCTTGTCAATACGAATGAAAGGAATTGTCTTTTTTGTCCCAGTGAAAACTTCTAAAGAGGGTGAAATTTACAACTATCACAATGAGCTAAAGAATAAAGAGACACAAATCATTGCAAAGAAACACAATTAGATACACATGCATGTGTAAACATCTATATACATTCACTGTCCACTTTATGAGGTACTCCTTGCTAGTACCAAATTGAACCCCTTTTGCCTTTAGAACTCTTGTAATCCTTGGTGTCATAGATTCAACAAGAAACTGGAAACATTCCTCAGAGTTTGGTCCATATTGACATGATAACATCACACAGTTGCTGCAGATTTGTCGGTTGTACATCCATGATGCTAATCTCTCGTTCCAACACATCCCAAAGGTGATCTATTGGGTCGAGATCTGGTGACTGTGGAGGAACTTGTTTGTCATGTTCTAGAAACCAGTCTGAGATGATTCCAGCTTTATGACATGGAGCCTTATCCTGCTGGAAGTAGCTTTAGAAGATGGTACACTGTGGTCATAAAGGAACGGATATGGTTAGCAACAATACTCAGGTAGGCTGTGGTGTTGTAACCATGATCAATTGGTATTAAGAGGTTCAAAGTGTGCCAAGAAAATATTCCCTACACTATTACAACACCACCACCATCATGAACCATTGATACAAGGCAGGATGGATCCATACTTTCATGTTGTTAACGCCAAATTCTGACCCCACCATTCGAATATCGCAGCAGAAATGGAGACTCATCAGACCAGGCAACATTTTTCCAATCTTTTAGTGTCCAGTTTTGGTGAGTCTGTGAGAATTGTAGCCTAGGTTTCCTTTTCTTAGCTGACAGGAGTGGCTAAGGCAGTGGTTATCTGCTGCTGTAGCCCATCTGCCTCAAGGTTGGACGTGTCATGCGTTCGGACATGCTTTTCTGCTGACACTTCTGTCGACAGAGCTATCGCTCACAGGATATTTTCTCTTTTTTGACCATTCTCTGTAAACCCTAGAGTAGATCACCATTTTCTGAAATACTCAGACCAGCCCGTCTGAGACCAACAACCATGCCACGTTCAAAGTGACTTCAATCACTACTCTGATGCTCGCTTTGAACTGCAGCAGATCGTCTTGACCACGTCTAAATGCATTGAGGTGCTGCCATGTGACTGCCTGATTAGAAATTTGTGTCAATATCCAGTTTGACAGGTGTGCCTAATAAAGTGGCCAGTGAGTGTATCTCCAGAACACCAAGCATGTGCTGTTCCTCTGATGGACTGATTCCTGATCCTAATCACTCCCAAAGAGAACCTCAGCATCTTCATCTCTGTTACCTCCAGCTCTGTCTCCTGTTTCAGCACCAGAGTAACATGGCTGCTGTCACCACAGTCGTCTACACCTTTCCTTTCCTTTCCTATTTACTGACACTTTCGTCACACATCACACCCGACATCTAATTGCCAAACCATGAAACCATAAACTGCTGTTAAATTGTTCGTGATAGCCTGATGTCCCTTACACATGATTTAATGAAGCCACTTTGATTTTGTTCATTGGCACTGCAGTCAAATGTGAAATTCTGGTTGGATGGACGGTTTAAAATCTGATTCAAGTTGCTCAGAAAGGTTCTATTTGTATTGTAAAACTTATTACTGTGAAAACTAGCTGGCCGGGACTTCTCATTCATTAAGAAACGCTCTTTGACTCACATTTACATTTGTATCACACAGATCATTTGGTAGTATTTTATGTTGACCTAAATGCATCTGAATTCCTGCTGCTGCACTTCTAATAACAATTTAAACAGATCTTTTGAGCACAAATTAAAACAAACATAAGATGTTCACTTCCTCGTCTGAGCTGACGGCTGGACATTACTGATATTGTTTGACATTTTTATGTAGCAGCGGTGAAGAATCACAGAGGTATCATAATCCAACAGGGGGGGGATCTGGGGTGGAGCTGCTCAACTTAGCTCCAAAAGTCACGCCCCCTCAGAGGAGATTTTGGAAACAGAGGCTTCAGATCAACATGAAAAATGGCTTTCAAAATCATTTAGGTTGTGGTATTCTGGTTAAAAACTTCATATTTATAATTAACAGTACTGGAAATGTTTTTTTGAAATAAACAAAAAAATTGTCATATAGGGGGACTTTAGAAACCTTTAAACTATTTATTACATTGGCCCTAAAATGCAAATGAGATCAACAAATCACTCAATACAAAAGCTTATTAAAGATCACAATGGTGATAAACAATTATAGCATATAAAAAATAACTTTACATTAAATGAATCAAAACAAGTAATTTCAAGAATTAAAAATGAAATGTTAACAAATGAAACCAGAAAATTATGGGGCATCAGTGGACATCGTGTCATGTTTGCCGAGCGAAGCAGACCCAGATGCTGGAACCCATAAGGAATACGAGAGACAGTTGAAGATTTACAGTTATTGTCCGTGGTCTAGCAGCACTGTAGTGTAGATCTGACATGGCGGCGAAGATCCAAACAGTGAGGCAGGCTGATGGAGTGTGGCTGAACGTAGAAGATAGGAGGCGACGGACCCAGGTTGGAATGTGGCGGATGGACCAGGTGAGGTAACGAACTGGCGATGTATACTGGAGCAGGTCTTCCTTAAGTTGAGGACTGGAGATGAGGTGATGTCCAACAGCTGGGTCCAATTGAAGGTGCACCGTGACACATCGCCTACTGTTCACCTTTTCAATTAGAGGTTGTTTGGCATGGGGATATCTTCCGAAGAGTTTGGAGATTTCTCAATCAACTTTTTATTACGGTTCAGGCAAAAACAAACAAAAAAAAACCTTCTGCTGTCCCTCTTCTAGGGAGCCCAAATGTATTTATCCAATCAGAGCTGTCCCATTGCTACCTTTTCCAGTTTGTCATTTTGTTCCATTTTTATACATTTCATTTTGATTTCTGGGAATCACTTTTGTTTTCCATTTTTTATACATTTTGGTTTCTGGATTTTGTTTTGATTTTTAACAACATGTTAATTTATTTATTTGCTTTTTCAGTTGTCTTTGTAATCCTAATTTCCTGATTGCTTGCTTTGTGATTTGCACTTCAGAGCCACCATAGTTTCTTTTTTTTCTTTTACTTTTTCTTTCCAAGTCTCAACCAACCTTGTTCTGTTTTTCTCCATGTTATATGTTTCTGTTCTCACCCTGTTTCACCCCACTTGTCCACCTTCAACCCCAGTCTTCACCTTACTCCAAATAAATAAATAAAACCAGGTAAAATAAATAAAAAGGGGTTGAGATCCCTACACCTCTGGATAACAAAGTAGCAGTTCAGTTGACCTGCTAGAGTTACACAAAAGCTGTCCTACACGGTTGGAATTATCCCACTCATAATGTTTCCAAGCTCCTGAAAAAGAAATAAAAAGCCTGTATGATGAAACAAAACCTGGTCTTTAAAAGTATTTCTGCCCCCTTTCTAAACTCTCTGAACCTGTTTAAAAATGCCATTTTTGAACAGCTTGTCTACCTGAGCTTTGTGGTTTGGCAGCAAAAATCTAAGCAAATGTTAAGCTTTTGGAAAAACCAGCTCCCGTGGCGTGTTAAATCAATAACTACAGGCTGTCGTTCTTTTCCTCCGTCTTAAAACTGTCTTCCTTTGCTGCCTTCCTTTCCTCTTTACTCACATATCCATAAATCCCGATACTAACTACTGTGCCTTCATTTTATTCAGGAAAATATTTTGAAATCCACTGTTTTATTCTGTCGAATAGATTGCACACTTCCCAGCATGAGGCTGACACGAGAGAAACACTCGGGGCTCAGAATGGTATGCTCCACAGAAAACCACCAGCCCAAGACCTTTAAATGAGACCGGGCTAATCAAATGTTTTGGCCGGGAAAGGAGCAGTTGTCTATTTGTGGTTGCCATCATTGGGTCCTGTGGCAACAAGGGCAGGACCAAGAAAGGTTGGAGCCTAAATCCATAGCCTCTCTTACTTTTAATTTGCATACTTTTGCAATGAGAGCTTCTCAGTAAATCCTCTCGGAATAATCAAAAACAAAAGAAAAGAAAAACTTTGAAGCTCTTCTTTATTTTTTTCTTGCATAGAAGGGCAGATATCATGGAAGTTTTTTTTTTTTTTTTTCTCAGCAGAACAAATGAAATCTAAAAACCCTCCACCAACTAGAAAATAAACTACTTCTAAAATAAAAACTTTAATTGGAAACATGATTTAGTAAATACTGGTTTTATCATCACAATAAAATCAAATTTTAACGTGCTACACTGTTTAGATTTATTTGTTGTGACGTAGAGGTTGAGGCGTTTGGATCCATACTCAAGCGTAATTTAACGGTGAGATAAAAAGACAGGGAGAAGGGAAAGCGATGTCAAAAAAAGAGTCAAACACAAAGAGCAAGGCAGGAAGACAAATAAAGAGGCAGGAGTCAAAACACGGAGAACCAGAAAAATGGAGGTACAGTCAGACTGCTAGCAAACTTCATAAGACTTTGGACTGGGCAGAGGTTGGAGAGTGAAATATATACAGAGTGGATGATGAGAGACAGCTAAGAAAGGCTTGAGCGATGGATTATGGGAGAAGTAGTAGAGGGAGGAGCAGGGATCGTTAGTACTCTGGCGAGAGCTCCCTCTGGTGGTTGGAGGTTAAAGAACAAAACCAGAAACTTTATTTCCTGGCTGATGTTATTCACACATATTTTAGGTCCGACCAGTTCAAAAACGGATGGGAAAATCATGTTCGCCACACATAATAGGTTCAGCCAAAATGCAAAATGATGTGTTGCCTGTGTGTATTTTAGGTGCATTCAAGGCTAAATATTGTTGTTAGTCGCACATATTTATCTAACCCTAATTGTGTCCCTGACCTTTAACAAACCCTAACCCATTTCCATATCAGAGCAAAAGTTTCTCGCTTTTGCTCATGCTGGCCCCCTGAACGACATATCTAAAGGTCCCCCAAACACAGGGAAATGGAATCCAGGACACCCCCCAAACATCACTTGGAACCCTGGAGACCCACTTGTATATGGAGGCCAGAAGATCCTCAAGATCAGGGTTGTCAATCTCCAGGCCTCCAATCTACATGTTTTCCAACCACCCTTCTGTCGAAGCTCCTTATTATCTAAACACACCTGATCCAGGTAGTTAGCACCAGATAGAATTTCTGGAAAACCCGCAGGAGGCCGGCCCTAGAGGCCTTGAGATTGACACCCCTACTCTACATGTCTGGAGAAGTGAGATCTGAGACCATGAACCTGGCATAACGAACGATATGTGGGTGTTCCAGAAGACGTCCAGAAAGTGAGGTTAGGGGCCCGGGACCAACAATCTGGCATTCTGACAAACTGGGTCTCGTAGATATAATGTGATTTGTTAGGGGAACTAGACTGAGAACCTGAGGAGACAAGAAAACCAGTCCCAGAAAGTACCATAATGACCCTCAATAGTGGCCAAAATCGGCCTTGAAACAGTACCGGGATCCCGGGTGATAGCCTAGTCAAGAAATGAGGTGACCCAGATTCTCATCCCACTGACTTGAATGGGCGTAAAACTGTAGTTGGGCTGGTGGGCTTTGTACTCATAAGCTCAGTCCTTTTCCTTGAAACAGCCCAGCTTGGAAGCAGTTGACCCTAACCAGCATGACCTAGGACAGCTTAAACTTTTTTCAGGGGGCGTGGTCACCTGGACAGGTTGCAGCCTAGAGCCCTGCTCCTGGGAGAGTTGAGTTGTATGGAGTGTGCACTAACCCTACCTTCTGAAAACGCTCTCTTTTCTAACCCTAACACTGGCCGCTTGTGCTAACTTTTGGGGTCCAGATGACCCCATCCTTACATTGACGTGTTATCCATTCCAAATGTGGATGAAGGTGGACAGGATTTCATGTCTGCCACGGACAGCAGTAAAAAATCAAAAATCATTGAAAAAAAGCTCAGCACGCTGTCTAGTGGGGTAAGAAATAATGTGTGAATAGTCGCTTCCATCTTTTCAAGTTATTTTACATGAATACAAATGTTTTTTTTTCTTATTTTCAACAAGCTGTACACCATATTATCTGCACTATAAAGGTGCCCCTTATTTATTTATTTTTTTTTTTTTCAACAACACAAGTGTGTCTTAAAATCTGGAGTGCCTTCTAAAATTCATTAAGGTTGTGTTTACAAATGTTGAAGCAATTTTGTGCTGTCAGCCTTTTTGGGTGGTATTGTAAAGGTTGAGAGTTTGTGTAGCCACAAAATTGTTTCTTTTAGCAGAGTCCGTTTTTTTTTTTTAAGGGAGAGAGTTAGCGTTGTCACAGCAACATTTGTTGTAGCAGTGTCTGTCAGCTTTTCACGCGTTGCAAACAAGGTTGGGAGTCACACGCATTGTGAATATGCAAATGAAGCTAATGTGCAGCGTGTTACAAAGTTACAGTAATTCACAGTGAAAGCAGTTAATAACGTCTGACTGACAAACTTATTTCAGACTTTTTTGACTCAATTAATGTCTCTCATAGTTTGGCACACCTTACAAACAAAAGTAAAAAAACAAACAAAAAAAAAAAAACATTTTTTGATGGTGCACCTTATAATCCATGATGCCCTATGTGGCAAATAAGGTAACAGAGTCTATAAACATCATAATACTGATTGAAACAGAACAAATAGTGCATTAATGTGGTCAGTCTGAAAACTCATGTAATAACGCATGAAACCAGCAAGTCACTAGTTTGAAACCAGCAGAAAGAGTCTTGAGGGGAAAAGAAATATTATTATTTCTTCTCTCTGAAATATCAACTTTACTTTGAAATGTGTGTTTAAATAGTTATAACATTCACAAAAAAGAATAGTAAAGAAAGAATTTTAATTGAAATGTAGCCAACACTTTTTTTATTTTTTAGTTTTCCATTAAATTTACAATTCTAGAGGGTGACATTTTGTCCAAAATAACAGTAAAGCAAACCTCTATGTTGGACTGCAGAACAGCTCAGTATATCCTTATCTCTAATGAGTTTTTTTTTTTTTTTTCAGTTTTATTTGTATTTTAATGTAATTTCCTGACTTATCATTTGCAGCAAGTACATACGCTACAGCAATATGTTTGGAAATATCCAAGTAAAACAAACAAAGATAAAATCCACTTGGAGCTACAAAGTGGACACAAACAAACACACCACAGGCATGTCTCGCATGCTAACAGAGCGTTATCCTTTCTGGCATGCAGCACACATCTAAACCCCAAGGCATTTTACTCAATTTCTCAATAGAGGCTTAATTATTCCTCCAGGTATTAACTGCATCCAAGCCTTTTGCCATCTTTTTGAAGCTGCCACTCTGATTTTCTGTAAAAAAAAATGAAAACATTTCACACGCCATTGGCGTTTTGTGCTTCTCTGTGAAGTGTCCTTCCTTTTATCGCAATGTTTCAAGCTCATTTTAGTGGTTTCTATCAGTGCTATTCAACAAGGAATCAACACTTTTATATCCTTTTTTTCTCCCATTATGTATTGATGTTACATTAAATCATAGTAAATATTCTTTTTAAAACCCAATGTTTTTTTACATTCTTTCTGTAGTTGATTACTCAATCAACAAATATTATTTTTTACTTGGTTAGCTATTTCCCTTCTCTTTTTTATGTGCTGACATTTCTCTGACGGTAAATGGCATATTCTTGAATTGCATTTTTCTACCTTACTTGAAGGCCCAAAGTGCTTTACAGACACAGTCCTATTCACCCATTCACACGCTTATGGCGGCTCCGCTGCCGAACACTGGTACCAGCCTTCTACCAGAGGTACTGTAGGTGTGTCTTGCCCAAGGACACTTCGACACATGGGCGGGAATTGAACCTGCAATGTTCCGATCAGAGGTTTACTGCCCTACCGAAGCACTATGGTGCTGCCCCAACATAACAAACCTTCAACATAATTAAGTCAGATCCCAAATGTTACAGGCATCCATATCAGGGTTAACTGGGTTATTTGTGGATCATAAATAAGAGCAGCTGCCTTATCACAGGAGTGCAGGTGTGTCTTGTACTTCCATTAAGGTGCATACAGCTCCTTTTAGAAATTGAACATACATATATTGTGTGTGTTGTGATGTATTTGGAAGGCTAATGTAAGATATCCGCACTTCATGGCATGTGAATGATGCTGCCTTATGGTGTCCTGAAACTATGTTTAAGCCGCCCTGTGGCAACAAGTGTTAAAGCATCTACTTTCAATGAAAAGTCTATCTAAATGGGGCTGCACGGTGGCGCAGTGGTTAGCGCTCTCGCCTCACAGCGAGAAGGCCCTGGTTCGAATCCCGGCTGGGACCTTTCTGTGTGGAGTTTGCATGTTCTCCCTGTGCATGCGTGGGTTTTCACCGGGGACTCCGGCTTCCTCCCACCGTCCAAAAACATGCTTCATAGGTTAATTGGTGACTCTGAATTGCCCCTAGGTGTGAATGTGAGAGTGAATGGGTGTGTGATTGAGGCCCTGCGACAGACTGGCGACCTGTCCAGGGTGTACCCCGCCTTCGCCCTTCAGTAGCCGGGATAGGCTCCGGCACCCCGCGACCCCGAAAGGGAAGTAGCGGTCAAGAAAATGGATGGATGGATGGTCTATCTAAATGTGTGTTAAGACGAGTTTCAGGCTCCAGCACTCAAAATTTACATTTAGTTATTGCTGCCCAAGTTTCTACAACCATTTTGGGCTCTATGCACAGCCATTGAACACACATCGAAAGTTACACCAGGTTGAACTTTGCCCAATTAGGGATGTAGTGACATATAGATCTGTCTCTTTTAACCCTAGTGCTCTCTTATAGGGTCCAAATGACCCCACCCTTACATTGATGTGTGATCCCTCCCATGACAAAGGTGGAGAAGATTTTATGTCTGCTACAGACACCGGTGAAGAAAAAATATCCTTGAAAGAAAAAGTTCAGCGGGCTCTCTTCTGGGGTCCAGATGACCCCACTTTTTATGTAATTTATTTGTATCGCGCCTTTCGATCAGTTGAAATACAAGGCGCTTTTCATAAAAGCAAGTAAAAAGCACATGAAAAAAAGCAAAGTCTCTACAAACAAATACCCCCCAAAAAATTTAAGACATTTAAGACACCCTTCCTTCCCCGAGTTCAACTGTTTGGAAACTGATCATGGAGGACAAATTAATAAATGCTATTTTTCCACAAATGTCAGAATAGAGCTCTAAAAGAAACAGCCTGAAGCAAGATTTGCCCCGCTTTGACATTTTGCACCAAGTGGCAAATAAGCGCTAGTATTGGATAGCGACTCCAGTGGTAACCCCACATGCTAAACATGCATTCATGAATGTAGTGCATCACATGCTGTTATTAAGATGTGAGTACTGGCTCCTCACTGACTGCCTGTAAATGCTGCATGCATAGGGTGGACGAGATACATAAGTGTGAATAGGACGCCTATTGAATGTCCACATGAACTCTGTTCTTAATGACCAGTTCCCTCATTTCTAACAGTCAGGCTGCATGCAAGGAGCCACACTTATACAGGTGTCTCACCTGCTTCACCCTTACTTTATCCTTATGTGTTCTGTAAGTCTCAGCTATGACCTGTTGCCCATAGAAACATTTACGCTCTAGTGGTTTACGACCGTGAAATTTTGTCCCGTGCAGGTTTGCCCATTTCCCCCCCACAGACAGCCCATATCCACCTGTAAGGGGAGTTATAACTATGACTTAATCTCTTAAACTGAAGATCCAAGCACATCTTTTGCTTCCCTCCCTGTGTGAATGAAGTCTGGTCACAGGTTATGCATAATTCACGTATTACATCAACTTAACACTGAAACAGCAAACACCCTCTGCTCTCTGCCAGCTAATAATCCCACAGATGTTGCTAGGAATATTTTGTGGCAAACCAAAGTCCCCTGACAAGCTGCTAGAGAAGCATAGTTGGCATACAGGCTATCTTTATATTTAAAATGGGTATTATACCAATTCTTTTCTTCTCAGTGATACAAAAAGAGCCCCTGCTGTGAAAATAAACATACATTATTTATGTTTTCAGAGAAGGTGTCTTCCATCATTTAGTAATTGTATTTTAACTTACCACCTCTCTTTCTATTACATATTTCAGTAGACATCTTCATAACTTCATCAAACTATCATGTGTCCTGCTTGATTTTATTTCAGCCTGGAAAATCCTGCAGTGCAATCCCCTCCATGGAGTTTTTCTTATACATGGAGACATTTATTTATATGCTGTTTTTCATCTTTTTTTGACATTTTTAGAAAAAAAAGTCAAGGGAATCAGGCTAAACTGATTATTAAATAATACTCAAAGAATCAAAATATGGAACACTTATTTTACCCTATAATTACATTGTTATTGCTGCAGAAAGTTTTAGACTGAATACTTCTTTTTTATCCTTTCAATCAAGACTGAATTATGAAATCAGAAAATCATGAAAACAACTGTGCTTGTCCTCT
Source organism: Oryzias melastigma (assembly GCF_002922805.2). Taxonomy (NCBI): domain Eukaryota; kingdom Metazoa; phylum Chordata; class Actinopteri; order Beloniformes; family Adrianichthyidae; genus Oryzias; species Oryzias melastigma. Next base: position 18,303,667 of record NC_050523.1, on the reverse strand, counting down.
TGTAATTTGCAATTCTAAAACATGCACGTTTGTGAGCGTGCTCATTAGTCTGCAGGTACAAGAGCGCTTGCAGATCGTAACGAGCTGTTGCACCAGGGTGACTGACAGGAAACATGCCCACAACAAAAGAGCTGTCAGATGGAACATCGAAAAGCATCGTCAAACTCCAGCTGGGGGGAGAGTGACAGAAAATATTAGTAGTTTCCTGTCAACAGAGTCCACAATTTGGGGGAAGTGCAATCACAGGCAACTACACTAATTTCCATTTGTGTCAAAACACTTGGTCATTAAATCGTGCTGTAATTTTAAATAAGGGGTACAAATAGCTTTAACTGGAATGAGGTTTTTTTGTATGGGGTCATACTTAGGACAAACTGCATGAGATTTGCTGAATGTATTAAAAATACTCAAGCAAAGAGACAAACAAGGCCCAAGGGCTAAATCCTGACCCCAGATCTCTTCTACAAATGAAGTCAGACTTGTGTAGTAACATGGATGAACTCTCTTAGTGTTCTTTTTTTTTTTGTGTATACTCAACGAACAGTAAGAAATACTACTTCTCAATGTCTAGTTTCCTGTGTAACAAAAGTTCAAACTTCCTTGTCTGCCTATCCTTGTCCCATTGGTGCTGTTTCGGTTGGGATTTCTGGACGAAGACTGCCTCTTGTTCCAGATTTGGGGAAAACATTGCTTAGTTCTTAGTAAAGGCTGTCCAAATTGTTGTCCAAGACTTTTGTCGAATTCTTTCATTGAGTTAAATGGATGATCTTGTCCAGTCTGTTACTCTTAGCAGTGGAATGGAGGCTTTCCAAGAGAAGGCTTTGTTGTCTACTTCTAAGATTAAACCTTATGTGGATCGTGTATTCTGCCATTTTCTAGATGTCTTCTCACCATTTTTCGGTTTTCCCCTCAAAAATGAATAGCAACAGAAATCCGTTTCAAGTCCAGTTGCTATAACTCAACTTCAAAACATCTGGCATTAATTCAAGTAGCAATAGATAAAGTAAAATCACGACTATTGTGTGACTATCCAACCATTATGGTTCATTAAAAAAAATAAAGTTGTTTGCCTCAAAAGCTGGGTTGATGAACCCAAGTAGAAGAGACAGGACGCAGAAGAGGCAAACAAAGTAAATTATTAATTCCACAGAAACCACAAATATCAGCTGGAGTCCTGCATCTCTACGTTCTTTGATCAGCCAAACTTCATAAACACGTCTTTGTTTTTTCTCTCAGTGCTTTTGGCAAAATTTGCTAATCTTTTCAGTTGTGTGTACTTGAAAGTCTTAAGCAAGAAGGATCTGCGTCAGTGTCAGTTACCTACAGTATTCTAGAAAACAAAAGGCAGTTTAAAGAAAAAAAGTGTCAATAAATTATAAATATCTCCCTGACTTAAATAGTGACGCCCACCCTTTAATTTTAACAGTTTAAAATGACTAAAGCTCTTTTTCCACAGCCTTTATTCTGTTTGAAGCGTCACTAGCTGCATTTACATGGACACAAGTAATCGGAGATATTGCTTAGTAGTACATAGACATGAACAATTGTTAAATATGAATATTTGACCCAAGTCCAAGCTCTAATCTCATTTTTAACACATCCATGACAGTAATAATGTCACTGAAATCCACTATAGTGTGTTGTTTATACAACCATCTCTTTGCACATGATGCAAACAACCACATTAGTGAGCTTTAGCATTTTGTAATTCATACTAAGAGCAGTCAAAGCTTTGACTCCAGTGAATGTTGAGTAGAGGGAAGCTTCTAGTCTTCTTGTTACAGCTGTACGACAGCAAAACTGTAGCAGTGTGTCATATTTGCCCCGGGTTCCATGACACACTCCATGTTTTTGGGCTGTCTTGGTTGGTTACAGTCTACTGTAGACTGATGCTGCGACTCTCTCCATCTCAACAAAGTGTGAGAATCCACTGCTGCCTGTTTGTATGAGAGGAAGTCAATAGTGTGTGAAGCCATTAATCATAAATGTGCAGTTTTAACTCTGAGCGCAGATTTGAGGGCACATCATTTGATTTTTTATGCTCCATTTAAGCTGTAATATAACTTTAATAATAGGCATCATAAAACAACAGCACCTTGAAGAATTGTTTAAGAATTGATTTTAAACTGTGTATTTCTCTCTTGTTAGATATGTTAGGCTCTTTGTTCTAAGGCAGATACGATCAGAAACACACAAGTTTAAGGATGAGCTGCTGTGAAATACTAAATGATATTCTACTATATTTATCTTATTAGACTTGATTTTGTCACAATATCATGTATAATCGTTCTTTTTCAGAATAGAGCATTTTAATGAATATAATTATTGGTTAATGGAACATAGATTACAAAACTTTAGTTTCAAAAGAAGTTAAAGCATTACTGGATCACACCAACACTATTGTACCACAAATACTGAAAATCTAAGAAAAAACAGAGTTTTGCATCTGTTTCAAAACAGTCATTGATTTCAGATTTTTCTAATAAATAATCTTCATAATTTAAAACTTTACATAACATATGTCAAATTTAATATGTGACAGAATTATTATTTTTTTGTTGATGACACTGGTTTTCCTCCATTGCCAACAACTATTTGAGAAAAAAAATATGATCTATAATAGTGGTGGGAAAGAAAAGCCAGTGCTTTACAAAACATGTGCCTTTGTGGTATTTGATGTGGTAGATCTGCATTTTTCAGAAATGACCTTAGATCTGTTAAAATTTGAGAAGATGAACGGACAGATAGACAAGCACATAGACAGATACATCAGAGAGTGAACCAGGCCAGATGTAAGGAAGGGAACGTGCTCTGCCTCTCCACCACACGAGTGTCCCACTTCATAAAGATATGCATGCGACTCTTGCTCCATACATAATATATTTGAGAACAAGATACAGATGATTAGGATTCAAGTACTGCATCTCTGGGCGACATTAAATTTAATTTTCCTTATGAATAATTCCAGCTAATAGCAGCTGTATTAAAGAACAAGAACACACAATTAGCTTTATTTATATCAGAAAACTTAATCTTGCATTACAAACTGCCATTGCTGTAAGACATCCTTAACCACATTCTGCCTGATTAAATATCAGAGCTTTTTATTTATTTATTTTTGCTTTAGTAACCTTGATTCTTTGGTTTTTACTTCTGAGGGCATTTGTGATCATTTTTCTCTGACTTAGATTTAAAGAGGACTCTGATTTTATCTTGAGGGGGGTCCAACATTTTGTACTTTGTGAGAAACAAGACCTGTCGCAAACTAGAGTGACATAAAAAAAGAAAGCAAAATCCAGCAGAAACAAAGACAGAATGAAACAGTAAAAAAAAAGAACATGCCATGAATGAATGTCAATCATTTCACCAAAAAAGATGACAGGAAAATTTGATTAAATTTGATTTATTATGAAATGATATGAAAATAGGGTAAATATTTTCAACATTTTCAACAACTGAAACTGTCAAGTTAAAATTGGCTGTGTCATGTTTGAAACAAATGAACCCACATGGATAATCAATCACTAAACCTTCAACTTTTTGGTGTTTAATAGGCACGAATTAGCATTGAATTGGTGAATGTTAGAAGCAGGAACTTCGAAACAGATTTCATTGAACTATTGCTGCAATAAAAATAGAAAGTTTATTTCACTACAGCAGGCTGGACTGTAGTAAAGATGCACTTGATTTTAAGATGCAGAGTCAATACTCTATTTTTGAACTTACTGTATGTCATATATAAAGGCACGCTAAACTATAAGGCACATGAAGCGAGAGAAAAGAGTAGAAAATACATTTTTTCAATATGTTTATTTCTAGAGTTTGTGACACGCTACAGGTTAGCCACATTAGAAGCATTAGCCATGTTAGCGTTTTCACAATTCCTGTTACTCCCAGCCTTGTTAGCAATATGTAGAACAAAAAAAAAAGACTGATACCACTAAATCACGTTAACTGTGAATATGGCAACTTCCAGCCATGTTATTAAAACGTAAAATACAACAAATAAAGAAATTCACAACACCATCAAAATATTTTGAAGAAGCACCAAATAGCTCCCAAATGTGCTTCAAGATTAATTTATGAAACCAGAATTATTCTAAATAATTAGTGTGGCACTATGAAGTTAAAAAAAAATAGGGCTCAAAGTGGGAAAATACAGTACTATAAATACACATAGTAAGTAAGTTAGTAAGTAAATATTTATTTCTACAGCACCTCCTCCAGATACAAATCACAAAGGGCTTCACAAAGAAGATAGAATAAACTTACAGCCAGTCATATACATATTGCAGATAAATAACATAAAAGACAGTAAAAGAAAAGTAAAACATAATAAAAGTCAAAAGTAAATATCGAAGCTCTTTTGAACAATAACATACATCATATTTTACAGCATTAAATAACACCTACACAGTCTATTATTAGCCCAGTGACCCTTGTGCTATCCTATCCATGTTTACATTAAAAGTGGGGTCATCTGGACCCTACAAGGCAGCAAACTGAACTTTTTTTTTTCCAATGATTTTTTTATCTTCACTGGTGTCCGTGGCAGACATAAAATCCTTTCCACCTTTGTCCACTTTGTCATGGGAGGGATCAAGCATCAATGCAAAGGGGAGGTCATCTGGACCCCATTAGATAGCACAAGGGGTAACACCGGATATGACACCTAAAGTACAGCATGCTCTTTGACATACCGGAATTCTTCGACTGTTAACACGATCAATACATCAGCAGAGAAAAGCTGCTTTGCATATTAGCTATTTTGATTGCATAAGCACTTCACTGATGTAAAGTGTTACATATCTATGCAAGGCTGATTTCTCCGCTTCAGTGTCTGTGCTTGGTTTATTATGTAAATGATTATGTTGGATTCGGGGTCATCTTAAAATGCTTTAATTCTTCCACAAGGTGTAGTTTCATCTCCAGTAAGACCCCTTGGGAAGGTGGAGCTACACTTCTCTGGTCCGCCCTAATGTTGAAAAGCCAGACTAGGAAAGTAATACATCTATCTTGTTTAGTGTGTCATTAACACTGAGGCCTAAAGCACCTGAGGTTTGCCTTTTATTTATAACTGCAGTGCAAGTATTCCAATCACGAGCTCCTGTCAGAGGCTGCAGATGAGCAGGAGGGAGCAGGTGAAGGCTGCGTTTGCATGGGTGGAGTTAATACCCTCTGTGAGGTGGCAGGCAGCACCGACAAAGCCCTGAGAAGGATTAAACTCTGAGTTACGGCTTCAGTTGCATCTTCATCTTATAAGTTTCAACAGCATAATTAATATAATAGGATCATCATAGTATCACAGTAAGACATTAACAAGACAAGAACTGCTTGCAAAGATATAGATTAAGATGTGATTGCTTAAAACAGCGAGATATGTTTATATATCAGAAGTGTACTTTTGTCTCTGCTCTTGGCTGCGGATATACGGCTCATTTTGCACAGCTGGCCGCATGTGAACAAATCCATCTTGTTGGAAACTGGGATGAAGGAGGAAGAAGTAAAAGTGCTCAAAATAAGGGTTTGTTTTCATGTTGGTTGTAGTCAGTTCAGACTATGTTACTAAAATGTGAATTTTTGTAATTTGTTGCTCTGCATCATTTTACTGTAGATTGTTTTATTCCAGTTGTACATTGTTATGCACAACATGTTTTTCTGTTGTTTTTTTTTTTCTTCCATATCAACAAAGATGATTTTTGACAGTAACATATGATTTCATGAGTGTTGTCCCTATTTTTGTGGTCAGAAATGTTGGTCGTCACTCCTTTAGACATTGCATTCCGACAATTTACTCTTGTTATTTTCTTTTGAGGCAATAAGAGAACAAATAAGTATTTAGACCAGGGGTCTCAAACTCGCGGCCCGCGGGCAAACTGCGGACCCCGGGATAATAATTTGTGGCCCCCATCTTTATATGAACGATTAATGTTAGTGTGGCCCACAAGATTGATATGAATAACACTTGTTGTGTGCAGAGCTGAACGAACCAATCACAGTGAGGTATATGTCTCTGGAGGGCGGGACATCACTGGGCTGTCCAGTACCTCGCTCACTCATTCATTCATTCATTCCTCCAGTCAGCTGGGCGGAGGAGAAGCCATGAAGCCGCTGAAGGTGATTTCACACTGAACGCAATTTGCGTGCCCGCGCCCCTCTCTCGCCGAGTGGCGAATTCACTTTTTGCCGCTTGTTAAAAACAAGTGTTCCGGATGCCGTTTGTGGAAGGAGCTACCAGCTCTATCTATGGATGCCTCACTTAAAATGAATGATGGGAGTCTTTTGACGTGCTGGCTGTTCCCATTAAATCAGAGCTCCCCAAGCTCCGAGCGGAAAACCCTGTGGCCCGCCCCTCTTTCACAGCGTGGGGAATCCGCTATCCGCTACACCCCACTTGTCAATGAGGCTGCGGTTGCGGGCGGGTGTCTGTAAATTTTAAGGTGCACACATTGGCTGCATCGGCGCGCATTCCAGCGACCACCCCTGGTGAAAAGTCCCTGCAAAGTCCAAAATTTTGCTATGCGTGTTTGCATAGAACCTCACAGAAAGTTAAAGAAGAAAATAAAGATATTTCAGAACATTGGAATGTTTTACCTGCGCTTTTCTTGTAGAAATCCTGATGCGACCCAGCCTCACCCAGACTCTGCCTCCAGCGGCCCCCAGCTAAATTGAGTTTGAGACCCTGATTTAGAGAACTACAGATGAATTCAAACTACTCTCTCATTCATGCTGTTGTAGACAACACTTTAAGAGAGTCTTTTCACCTCTCTGGCAAGAAAATGTTGTTCAGTTGTGATTTTCTTTTCACTGTGGAACTATTATTTTACTTCTATAAATACAGTTTTTTTTCTATTACACATACACAAATAAAAATTATTGGTGACAATGTTTTTTACAGCTATTCAGTGAAGAGGCTGATGGGCACCATCTAGAACTCATACAGAAAAGGTTTATTTTTTGTAGACTGAGCTTGATTCAAAAATAATTTACAATTGCCTATTTTTTGTGTAGGTTCTTCATATTAAACTAATATTGTACAGACATGCATGGTTTAAAGACCCACTCTAATGAAAATTGTGTTTTTTGGTGTTTACAATATGTTCTTGTGGCATTTTTTTTATAATAGAGGGACAATGTATATAAAGAAAATTTTCTCAAAATTTCCTTTTTGAGTATTTTATTATTCCAGTGACGTGCTGTCAGGGCCTGCAAAGCCTTCAGTGAAGGCCTATAATTATCTGAAAAGAAGTATCTAAATCACAGAGAAACATTTTTTTATATATATAAACATTTGTCCAAAATATATTTTAGATCGTTCCAACTGTTCTGTCAGCTTCTCTCACAGCTCTACGCCAAGCAGATGGATGATGGGAAGTAGGGGAAGGTTTCCTCACCATCAACAGTCCCGCCCACAACTAAGAGGTGAATTTGTAATGAACTCCTGTTGCTCTACAGAAACTATGTCTTAGATTACGGCACGAGTTTTCAGATTTTGACTAAAAAAGACCACTGGGGACATTATAACAGTATATCACTGAGACACTGTATCAGGTCAAAAGATGATCAGAGTGGGTCTTTAAAGAATCATGGATAATTTTTCGTGTGTTTTTTTTTTTCTTTATTTTACCATTCTGTAACCAACCTTTTTTATGAAACAAATACAACAAATACAATTAAAAATAGGTCATATATGAGAAGTTTGGCTTTGTAACATAATAAAATAGTTGAAACAATTACCAGTGTGTGAGAAAAAAATGTAGTTTCAGAGAGAAGTAATTCTTGCAACCAAAATTATGTTGTGGCATCCTCACTTTTTTCTTTAAAAACATGGTTAAAAAACAATGTTTTAAACATCAAAACAATTTTAAACCAGAATGCCTTGTAGCAAGTGTTTAAGCAACTAATGATTACAAAAGAGCTGTGATACTCTCAATCCGAAGGAGCTTCAAATGAACAAGCTCCATCTTCCTCCAAACACCTCAAGGTTCCATACTTTCCTAAAAGAAAGCCTTTTTTTTCAATCTGCAGGATTGCTCCTAGATTTCTCAAAACTAAAATAAACGACAGAGCCGTCAGCTTTATGGCCCTCTAAATTGTGAAACCAACTCTCTATTTTAACTCAAGAGGCAGAGAACTTCTTCAGGGCAAGATTTCAGACTTTATTTTTTGATAAAAAGTTAAGGTTGGCTGGGTGATCCTGAACCTTGCCTAAAGTTATGCTGCTATTGTCTTATACTTCTGGGAGTCATTTCAGGACTGTTTTCCCCCCTCCGCTTCCTCATTGCAGCCCGTATCACCCTCTACTCTCTCTCTCATGAATACATGTATGGATTTTTTGTAAAACTACATTTTCTCTCACTTATCTTATAACAGATGTTCAATTGGGTGCCTTTCCTGTTATCTTTGGTTAGCAGTTCGTAACAGTTGGTTTCCCCTTACCAAATCTGGTTCTGCTGGAAATTTCATCCATTCAAAGAGTGGGCCAAAGTGTATGTTCATTGAGAGAAATACACAAAAAACTCTTCAATGTAATCTGATAGTAATTTAAATATTCTACCCCTGAAACACAGTTAAGACTGATTTACGCTGGTCTATCTGCAGTCCGTCTCTGTTGTGTTGCATTGACACAAAAAAAAATGGAACATTCATTTACTAATGGGAATGTTTACATTTCCTCCATCATGTCTGCCTCTGACATTCAACCCTCCACATCATAACACAAGCTTTACAAAGGAATTTTATTGCTGACTCATCAATGTTGCCACAAAAAGCTGGAGAAAGAGGAAACAGGTCTGGGTTTCAAAATAAAAACGTCCATTGTACTTTCAAAAACACATGCCCACGCAAATACATATGCTAACACAGCAGATAACACAGGCGTACATTTTCGCCATGACTGACAAAAGTTCAAGAGTACAGAAACATAGCATCATTTATGACACAAAAATGCATTTTTACAAGAACTAAGTGAGAAAGGAGAGGGCATGGGGCTCGATTTCTTAAGTTTCAGATAAGCGAAGAGAGTGGAAACTCAACATGGGAGTGGCAGGATGAACCACTCCTCTAGGAAGTGTGGAGAGGGAGGACGGACAGGAGACAATGTAAGCTAACTGCAGGTCATGAGACGTACTCTCCACACAACACAACAGAGATGCAAAACAACGGAGATGCCCCGCAGACAGACCATTGTAAATCTGGGGCCAAAACCATTTAGCCTCAATGGAATATTGGTAATCCTAATTCAGATGAGGAATAGCTTTATTATTTGGTAACAGTTACGTTATTACAATAATTAGTATTTTGACTAAATGGTGTTTGCTGTTATTCTAGAAACTAATGAGACAAACACACTCATCACAATAAGTTAGGGATATTTGGGCTGAATTTTAATAAAAGTTCCCTTTGATATTACTATGAGGAATGAGAAGAAACAAAAGTTTCATTAGTTTGATTTTTGTTACTCCAAAAATTAAGAAAAAAGTAAGGATAGCTCCAAATAACCAAAACTGACCACGTCATTTTTTCCACTATTTGTTGCAATTATAGTAAAAACAGCGACAACTTATGCTTACACTAGCCTTAGGCTAGGTTCACACTAGACGTAGAAGTGGCGCAGAGTAGAGTGCGTGCGGCGTCCGTGATTTGCGCAAAAAAACAGACCAGGCACCGGAATGATCCATTGCACTGCACGTGAGTGCCCTCCACAGAGGACTGTGGTACTCTGTGTCTGGTGTGAAACACACCATAGGTTAACAAGGGTGCCGGATGGAAATGGCCTCCATTCTGCGCCACTTCACTGCGCTTCCGTGTGCAGTGTGAACCAGGGGTAATGATGTTTTTTTCTGAGACACGAGTTCTACAGCTTTGCCAGGCCACTTGGGGTTGGGGTACAATCATCCAGTCTGTGCTTCAGCTGGTCCCAGATGTGCTCTATGAGGTCCAGTTTGGCAGACATTACTGGAAAAATCCAGATGAGGCACCCTGACTTCCAGAAGTCAGACGCTGTGACAATATTGGTACCATGTGGTGGAGCATTATTGTTCATGAGCAGAATGTTGGGGTGACTCGACACAAATCAGTGAACAGGACGATAGATTATTGCTGCATTCTTGTGCTAATTGCCAACGTTTACAGTGGTGTCTTGGTGTCAGTAGAGTCACCTGAAACAGTCATCTGGCCTTCAAGTCAAAGTGTTGAGTCAGTTGGAAACCCTAGTACCCCTCACATCTGGTTAACGGACCTGCAGCTGTGAGGCATTTCTATGTCTGAGGGCATGGGTCTATATCGTGGTCATTGTTGTGGTCTGTCACTGGCATGGCTCCACTCCTGGGTCTGACACAAACTCTGACAGTAGTTCTATTCTTCATACGTGTCTGTTGATGACACTTTATGACAAGTTCACCTGCATCAACAGACTACAATTCCCTCCCTATCCCAAAAATCTGTAATATGAAACAAACACTGTGTATAATGTACAACATCCACTGAGTTTTTCACAATTAGTCTAACACGATGTTGCTAAATTTTTCCTTTTCTTGTAGATGCATCACATTTTTCCTCTAAGATCTTTTTTATGCTTGAATCATTTGTGGTCTTGGTGCCCCGATATACATTAAACAAAAATGAAAAACGTCTTCTGTGATGACAAAAAGAGAAATAATAAATTATAGAAACGTTTAGACCATCCTTAGAATGAAAAGATCGTATTAATCGTAACTAAACAATAAATAAATTAGAGGTAAACTAAGTTTTGCAAATAACCCAGTAAATTTCAAGACTTCATATAAGAAGTTCGGTAGAAACCTTAAGTAATTTATGCTTCAACAATTGTCTAAATGCCTTAATTAAAGTGCAACACGGCATAAAAGGTTATACTCATCTAAATGTAAGACTCAATGATAGCCATATGTTTTTCATTAGAGAAAGAAAGCCAACCTGCTTTATCTAAGGACTATATCTGTGGGAAACAGTGTTTTGTTGTTGGGAATGAAGCAAGTCACTGTTATACTGAGTAAGCCTGTAACAGGAGGTGCTCTCAATCTTCTTCTTTCGTTCTCCTTCCTAACAAACTAGCGTTCATCTTTTCTTCTCTACCCTACACAGTGACCAGGAAACGACCCTGCTGAGAAGAATTTCTCCATCAATAATGATGTGGGAGGGAAAGTGAGTGCGAGCAAGGGAGGCAAAGAAATATAGCTCTTCTCCTCTCGTGGCCTGGGGGAGTACAGTAGAATTAGGAACCTTAGTGGCTGTGGGGGCGAAAACATACACAAAAAGACGGATGTAGGTCTACTTAAAGGGCAGAAATGCTATTTTTCATCTGTGAGGAAAACTGTTTGGAAGGATGTCTAAATTTATAATAAAACATATTTGAAACAAGTATACAAAGGCTTAGGGGTGTTGAGGCCAGAGGGGGAGACCACATTCTGAGCTCATCATAATGAACAGTAGATAATGTTACCTTTAGCTTAAGACTGGTTTGTGTTAGGAGAGGAAAAAAAATAAAGCAAAATAAAGAGTATTTAGTCTAAAACTATTGATTATTGACCAGTTACTTTAACTTGCTTGTCCTCGGTTATCAGTAGCAAACAAAAGATTTCTCCACTCAATTGGGAACTTAATTTGATAATTTACTTTTCCAGATCAGAGAGATCAGTTGGAATCTCATCTGACTTAAAATGTTTGAACTTTCAGCTCAAGTTGGAAGTTATTAACTTTGTTTCCTTCCTGTTAAAAGATGCTCTGTTTTTTTCAAAGCGATAAGCCTTTCTCATTTTTTCCACTAAAAATCAGTCAGTTCCCAATCCAAATACATTAAAATTGAAAGATATTCATTTGATGGTTATTCACGATCAAAGCCTTATTAAAAAACATGAAGTATTGCTATTTTGTGAGGATTTGTGTCTGTTTTTTTAATGTTGTTTTGCATGACTCAGTGCCATTATTTGTCCCCAATGATCAAGCAAAGGGGCATGCTTTTTAGCAGTAAATTGATTTGTAGGGGCAAAGACTAAAATGGATTTACTAAATGTGTTTGTTTCCTTTTAACTGTTTGAGCTTATGGGTATTTGTGCATTCCAGTTTTACCAAAATGCATCCCTCACCGCTCTAAAATCTTATACCGCAGCTGTGCACAACACTTAAGGTTCTGCTTATGTTCAGTTCTGTGAGGATGGAGCAATTTTTTTTTTTTTTTGTTTAAGTGATCAAGTTGTTTTGAGATTTACCCCTGTCAGTCACAGTGTTTTAAGGAAGTGGTTTTCAGGTCTTTATGGTCAGGTTATCTGCTTTATCACTCTTTTGTTTTGCCTTTGGGTTCTTCATGTTTAAGGATGTATTCACACTGGAAAAATGATTTGTTCAGCATGGAGTCCTGATCCTTGCGTTTGGTCTATACTCAGACTGGGATCTACCAGAGATTTCTATTCCGGACCAACGCTTGTAAATAAAACCATGTGACTAAAGATCTCTTCAGTCATTGGCCAGCAGTTACAGGGGCAGGTCAAAGCAAAAAGAGAAAGATTGAGGTGCTGCAGTTTGCAAATCCTTGCCAGGATTGTTGATCAAGTTTGAATGTCTCTATGAAGAACACTTTTTACTACTACCTTGATACAGCGAAGGGATGTTACAAGGCAGTCCTGGGGATGCTATGGCAACAAGGTATGGTTATAAGTGTTTATGACTTATACTTTTTAGGGGAAATAAATGTGTAATCACGTTAAAAGTTGTTTTAATGAGCCTCCATTAATCTGATTTAATGAGCTGCTGCTCTATGTTTGTCCACCAAGACGGGCTACGGTCGCCATTTTGGTCCAGTTATTTCGCTCTTAGAGCAGATGGTATTCAGACTGAGGAAATTAAGAGCCAACTGAAGTTAAGTCTGATTGGAAAAAAAATCAAGTCCACCTCGAAAGATGGGTCAGAGAGTGTTTCTTAGAGTTCGCTTGTGTGTATTCAGACTGAAAGCTGTTCTGGATTATTGGCGGAAATAATAATCTGGTTCACTTTCAGCGAACCAAATGTGTCCAGTCAGAATACACCCTTAATTTCTGTCACAAAGCCCTGGTCTCCTGTATAATGAAATCCTAAAAATACCAGTTCCTGACAAGTTCTGTTAGCATCATCCTCTGTACAACAGCATCAAATCTTTAGTTCATTTTGAGCAATCACAATCCATGAGATTCCTGACTGCATTTTTTTTTTAATTTGGTTAATGTCATTTTCTAAATAAAAAAAACACATACAAATGTTTAAATACATTCCATAAAATATAATTTGTGGCTTGATACTGTTGGATTTCTTTTAGTCGCAGTTAATGTTTATTTTCCTTTACTCAAATGTATGTGTTTTATTTAGCAGCATTTTCTGAATTTGTTCATAAAATATTTTGATAGTAAAAACTAAGTATGAATATGCAGGGTGTTTTTTTTTCTTTTTTTTGTTTTGTAATAGCCTTCAATTTTCTTGAAATATTTGAACCATTGCAATAATAATAATAAAAAGAAGTATATCTCCAAGTTACTGAATAAGTATAAACATGTAAACTTAAGCTCACATGACAATTTTTAGCGTTTTATCTTTTTCTTTTACAATGTGAAGTTAGCAGGGTCGTGTATAGAAGATGGTGATGCAATACATCTTACAATACACAGGTCACAAGTCTTAGGACCATGACTAAGACGATACATCAATAATTTTAAAAAAAGAATGACCTTGAAAAATGTTGTTTGAATACTGTCTGTAATGTTGTGTTGGGAAGGTATGGCATAATGGAGCTCTATGTGTGCAACATGCTACGAAAGCAATTGTACTACATCATACTCGTGCCTTGTTTATACTGACCGGTCCAGACCGGACTGGATCGGATGGTATTTTGAGTGTTTCCATTATAAAGTGGACCCATTAGGCCCGAGTGATTCATACCACTTTGATCTCCTGTTGGTCCATAGAAAAATGGGGGTGGAGCTACTGTCGTCACATGATAAAATCCATTGATTGGCATAAAGGAATTATGACAACAGCAAGCGTCCCACCAGCACTTTTCCTGACTCAAGATCCAAGCGGAAAGTTTTGTCCTCTTTTTGGCTGTATTCTACGAGTCCAGGATACGGACCAGAGACGCACCAAATCCGTGAATACGGAGAACTGCAGTATAGTCACACCATTATGACGCACAGCTACGTCATTAGTCTACACCCCACATGTTCCTCAATGGTCCAACACTTAATGGAAATGCCCACTTGAATTACCCGGACTGTTCTAAACTAGCCAGGAGCGGACCCATCCGGTCTGGACCGCTCAGTGGAAATGAGGCACATGAGAGTCCATGTCTTTACAAATAAAATGAAGGACAGACTGTGTTCGGTCAGGACGAACATCTGCCGTAAAAATCTCTACAAACCAAATGTGCTTAACACTGAAAAGTGATTCTCTGTGGCGACCCCCAATGGGATATGGTAAAAGAGGGAAAAAACATATATATATCAGTCAATTTGGGTGATTAGTCTTGAGCTGATGAGGGGAAAAAATAATAATATAATATATACTTTGAAAGAACTGTTTCCAAGAAGAAACAGAGCATGCATCCCTTAAAGATTGGTACGAGTTAACTAAAAACTATTAATCTATGTCCTCATTGTCTCAATACAGGAACGTTGTTTTTTTTTGCCGTCGCCTCATTGATTTTAACTCCCAGCATGTTTATCCCCCAAAAAACAAAATGAAATCTGAAGAGGATAACGTTCTCTTTTTAAATCTCAGCTTTAGTTCAGTACAATTTAAGTTATTCTGGTGTTTTTATTGAGGCGTCTTCTATTGTTTGCCTTGTCTTTTACCTCTTGTGAATCAGATACCTAAACAATAGCAACAGTTATACTTGCTAAAATGATAACACAATATTCTATTCCAATACTAATTTGTATTTTGGTATTAAGTTCTCAATATCTACTCTGGGCACTGCCTATCTCGTCACACAGCCCTGGTTGTTTATCATATGTACACAGCCTGTATTATGTGATTTATATTTATATTCAATGTTCATCCTGGCTCCAATTCTCCATTATAAACATCTCTTATCAGCAGAAAGGTAAATGAGCAATCTGTTCTGGCTTCTGTCTGCAGGGCAGGGAAATGGATGACACACACAACCCCTTTGGGGAGTAGTGACTTTTACCAGCCAGCGTTTTACTAAAGATAAATATCTCTGTCTTGACAGTTGGTTCATGTTAGTAATATGTAATATGTTACAAATATGCATTTATTCCATCCAGGATTATTTGTGACTTAATCATAATGTACGGCAAGAAAAATATTGTTCTCTGAAACTAAAACACCCCTTATTGTTTTTATCCAATCAAATTATGTGTTTTTATAGACGTTCATTTTTCAGTATATCTCGTTGGACGTCGACACAGCCAATCAGCTTTCACTGATTTCTACAGTTGGTTTTGGCAGAAAGTTTTATGTGTGATGGCCTTCCCGACAATCTTATATTATCAGGATCAAAGGGATCTAAGACCCAGACTTAGATCTCTTTGTGGCAACATAGCTAGGTAGTAGCATAGTTAGCATGGCACATATGGTGCTCCCTGAGAAACAAACCCAGGTTTCCCAAACGCTAGCTCTACACCAAGCTAAACTGTTGCATAGATTCATAAAATGAAAAAGTCACCACAGAGGAAAAAAATAAAATATATAAATAGGTAAAAATAAATATCTAATTAAGTGAAAAACTATAAGTAATATTACAATTTGAATAAATAAAACAAGTATGATATCAATTCCAGTATAGGAAATGAAATCTAGGATTCCATTTAAAAACATGATGTGGATTCCTGCTTGATGTGCATTCATTGGTCTTAAATTTCAGAGCTGTCACAAAGAAAGTCATGTCACATCTGATCCTACATTTCTAAGTGGGGACAATTAGTAGCAGCTGCTCTGCTCCAAAACACATTTTCTAAAAATGTTGAAATGAGTTCTCAAATGGATGAGCAGCCTGAGAAGTAAATTAAAACTAGCATGATGTGTTCTCATTTAGAGATGCTAGTCAAAACTTTCAGCAGTATTTTGGAGACGAGCCACAAAAGATTTAATGACCTCCGCATGCAGCACGTTGCAGTAATTGAGGCAAGCAGTCACAGAGACGTCGATTTAGGTTTCAAACTATTGCCGTGGGATAATTGGTTCACCTTCGGTATTCGTCTTAAGTGAAAAAAAAAAAAAAGAATTTGCAGCGAAGTGAATCAAACTTATGAGTGGAGTCTGTTTTAAAGTCAAGATTTGAGATTCTTGACTTTGAAAACTGAACTGAAGCTCACATGTAGACATCAGAAGTTATGGGTGTTGCCAAAGCCATAATCTAAACAGTGATCAAAAGTCTAGTAGATATCCGAAATGGGCCTTCAACAGGGCATTAACTCACACCATTAAGGAAACTGAGAAAAGCTCCCAAGACAGACACGAGAATATCATCATTACAAACTTGAAAGGGTATTTGCCAAACACCAAATCTAAGCCTATTTTAAACCTACTAACACACTGTAGGAAGGTGATCAATCCCAAAGACCCTACACCCAAAGAACTAAGAAGCAATGTCATTGTTGCATGCAGAGCAATAAGTAATTCCCAGAGCTATACATTGTAGAATCTACAGCCAATACACAAAAAGATGAGCCAGCAGTGGACAAGTTTAGGTAGTCTATTCACACTTAAAAGAAGAAAAAAAAACACACTTATTTGAAGTACAAAACGTACAGATTCTATAAGAAAAGACACTGTTAGGAAGAGTGGTCAGAGAAAGCTATTCATGTACATAATAATAACCTTTCCTTCAACAGAGGGGGAGGGGTCAGACACTATATGTCTCGTATTTGGCATGCTGCCCTTTCATTAGTTCCAAAGAACGGTAAATGCTTATATAATGCTTTCCTACCTCCCTTGAAGGCTCATCATATAACTACCAGGAGCAATGTGAGGATCACCGTCTCACATAAGGACACTTTGACAGGCAAGGTGGGACCAAACCACCAACTCTGCACCTCTACACCTCTTCACCTCGGCAGACCAAACCTCCAATCTTCCGGTCAGTGGTCAGTAACTCTGCACCTCTACACCTCTTTACCACGGCAGACCAAAGCTTGAGTTCGACCCTGTAATGGGGCTAAGGGGACTACAAGAGGAAAGGCCTTTTTTCATTCACCACTGTCTGGTTTATCTTCTTTGTTCATCCAGTTCTATGAATGTGGGTACCCACCTGGACAATATATGTTGGGCTTGATCCCAGCACCACTCAGGCTTTTGAAGCCAATGGGATGACTCAACTTTAAGAAATGTACCTCGACGGGGCTGCAGAGGAGTGCGGTGGTTAGTAGGGGTGTGTGTATTGGCAAGAGCCATTGCTCATTAGGTGGGTGTGTGGGACTGCAATGAATTTTGTCCAGAAATAGCTTATCAATCAATCAATCAATCAATATATTTTATTAATCCCACGGGGGGAAATTAGTTGTATTTTGATACAACCAAGAACAAGACAAACAGAGAGAGGTACACAGACAGTTCAAGGTTCACTGCGGAAGCGTCCACTGAGCGGCGCCCCTTATTAACGTGGGAGTAGGAGGCCAAGAGGGAGGGCTGGGGCATGGGTGGCAAAAAAAGGTCATATCTCAACACTGCGTACAATGTTACCCATGTGACCCTAACAAGAAAAATGCAAGTATAGAAAATGGTTGGTTCCCTAATAAAGGAACATTACAGGTACATATGGTGATACCCTTAAAATACATTTCTTTAGCAATAAAATATTATATCCATGAGTTGCACACCTATATATGACCTTTTTTGATCCTTTTTATTACCGTATTTTCCGGACTATAAGTCGCGGTTTTTTTCATGGATTGAATGTCCCTGCGACTTATACTCCAGTGCGACTTATATACGAATTTTTAATGAGATGAGATATGGACCGTAAGTCTAGAGTGCCCTCTTATGGTGATCTATGCAATTACTTTATTTACTTTAGTTATTCAGACGTGACACAGAGGACTAAGAATTTAAGGGATTTAGAGATATGGAGTGAGATTGCGTGCAATTAATTACAGTAAAGATACAAAGTTGATGAGTTCTTGAGACTATAGTTAAATAAAACTGTTATGTTATATAAATGCTACATCTTTTCGTTTTTTTCATGATGCTAATATGTGAATATGTGTTGACACATATTCAGCCTGTTTTCTATTCACTTATGAATGTTATAACTTACCTTCCAGGATGATGTAATATCGTTTTTTTCAACCAGTTTGTAAAATAAATTACTTGAAAAAAATGCGACTTATACACCAGTGCGACTTATGTATGGTTTTTTCTTCTTCATTATGCATTTTTTGGCCCCTGCGACTTATACTCCGGTGCGACTTATAGTCCGAAAAATACGGTATTTTATGTCATGCAAAAAATAGTCACAAAAATTAGATTGAATTTTTTTTCCAAGCTAACATGAATATTTTATTAAACATTTATTAAATGTATTTATTTATTTATTTTTATTAATTATTATTATTTATGTTTTTTTTGTTTTTGTTTACTTGTCTTGCCTTGATGAACAGGCTGAATTTAAAGCATCTTTACTTACGTTCACATCATTTAAAGTGGTTAGCATGAACTCAAACTTGAAGGCAAACCAGAGGAGATTAAATAATTAATAGCATTTTCTCTCAGCTGGCCTCATTGTAGTAAAGCTCTGGAATAATTGCTCTTGCAAGAAAAAAAGCCTTGGCACATCATGTTTATTCTTTCTTCTTAGTGATTTTTACCACAGCTCAAAGAATGTTCTGTCTTTCCAGCTAATTGACAGAAGTGGCTTGTTTTGTAAAATGGAACTGGAAAACAAATAAAAAGTAAAAGTGGAAATGTCATTAACTTTTTACTACCGCGGTTTGCCATAATTAAATTGAACAGAGTGTTATATGAAGTCAGGGGTTTAGATCATTTGTTGACTCCGTCAGTGTTTTGAACTTTTACAAGAAGAAAGGAATCGAGTTAATAAAGCAAAATTAAATTAACTGCAGAGAAATAGCAAAGAGTGTTCAAAAAGCCAAAGGATGGACTGATTGCATTGTATAGCAATAATTTTTCAAAATCTGTAATATTTTGCTATTTATACACCTTTTTTTCTAAATTGAAACAGAAATTTAAACCAATTTTTTTTTTTTTTCTATTTTCAGCGACTGGATGGATGGGTTCATTTTGATTGATGTCCTAAATATTTTTTTTGCTTTGGTTTTTACATTTTTTATGCTATTATTCTGTTGTTCACGAAAGAGAATCGGGGGGCATTTAAAAAAAATAATTTTACAAGATTAAAAGTTGTAAATTTACTATTTTAAATCTCACAAATTTACGAGACTGAAGTCGAAGTGAGCACAAATCTTGGTCCAACCTTTTTAATTTCTTAAAAAAATGACAGATTTAATGTTATATAATTCCAGCTGGACACAAACCATAATTATTCATTTCTCCTCCGTGATCGTTAACGGTTGGCCCTTCAGTGAATTAAAAAGGGATGCTATCCATATGTAACTACTAAATCCCCGATTGGTCAACATTCGACCTAGTTTAACTTTTAATTTGTGCTCAATGCTCGCACGTTTAGGACGTAGAGCCCAAAAATGGTCATAAAAACGTGCATACCTGATCGTATGGGTTGTATCTCTATGTGCCCAAAATAGATTCTTCATGCAGGTTGGTCGCTTGAATACATATTGTAAAAGGTGGTGTGTACGTAGCTAAATAAGTTGATGTTGGACCATTACCAAGCTAAAATGGCTGTTTCAACAAAAATAAATAACAAAAAAAAAAATAAAAAATACCTTTAAATGACGTAAAAATCCAAAGGAATTGACAACAATAATTCTCAGCTACAAATATAATGTGTTATGTTAGTTTATGCCATATTAAAAATGTGTAATTCACACATTTTATTAACTTGTAGTTTTAATAGAATAGTCACACTAATTTATAACCAAAACTTTGACAAAATGTTGAAAGTCTGCTGTAGTTCTCAGCTTTTAATTCATGTGTGAGACTAAAACTCAGTCATGAGGAACATTTTCTGCAGGTTTACAGGTTTATCACCCTCATTCGTTAATGTGTTTTACTACCTCTGAGCTATAAACTATCTTCTTTTATGATCATCAATGTTTCATGAAAATCATTTTCTGCCTCTGCTTTCATCCTGGAATGCTCTAACACATCACTGCTGTATTTGGAACTGCAGACAAATGTGAAGCAGTGACACTCAGTTACCTCTTTGTGTGGAAAAGCTTTCTGCTCAGAGGAGAAAAAAAACACATCGGAACACGATCCAAACCTTTAATTTCTTTCTTTGTTGTATTTGTTTTACAGAGAAATGAACTTGAAAAGAAGTGTCTGGATTGAAAACGATTGAAAACCAAGGAGGAGGCTTCATTTCTAAAAGGCTTTCTTTTGAAATATTTAAAATATTGTCTCCTATTACAAGAAATTATGTTAAAAAAAAAAGCATTATAAATAGCAGTATTTTTTATCACAAAGATCATAATGTTAAAAAAAACATGCGTAATATTGATAGATATTTTATAAATTACCAAATAATTGATGTTTTATAGGATCCTGTGAAAGTTCAAGAGTAAATAAAATCAGCATTAACAGATTATATGCATTCTGACTGAAACACACTGATGTAATCAAAGGTTTGCAGGAATGCAATGTGCAGCCAAGAACAATGGTCTTCCTTCACCGAGGCATAGACGTGTGAAATGTCTCATTTAAATTTTTAATTCTGATATTTTGAACAGGAACCTGAAAATGGAAAAGACCTGGCTATCGTGAATCAATTCCAGCTGAAACAATCGGCCTGTCATCAGAAGTTCAGTGCATGAAATGTGAGCTTCACCAGGGGAAAGGACACAGGTGAGTGGGATTGTATTTTTGTTTAAGACTTCCTGTCAGACTTCTGATCCATTCATGGCAATGACAGAACACACTTTACTGAAGGATGGAACAGAAATCCCCTTTTAAAATTATTTGTGGTAACAAGGTGTAAAATAAAACTGAAGGGAAAAATCCCATTCATTTTTATTTATTTGTTTGTTTTTTATGTGAAAAACTGTAAATGGGAAGAGCTTTCTATTAACATTTTTTTTCTCAGTATCTTTCACCTCTTTTCCAAGAATACTGAGCACTACTCATAATGATTTTATTACAGCAATTGATTTTCCTGTAATCAAATGGGTCAAACTGAAATTTAGTTTCTTAGAAAAGAACCATGAACAGATTTCCAAGGTCATGCTCCAATAGTCACTTTGAAATGAGGTCCTTTTAACAGTCACAGAAAATTTAGACAAGTATAAACCTTTAGAAATAGTGAGGTGAAAATGAAACACAGTCACCACCATGGGACATGCTTAAACTGCATATATTCTCAATTCTTACAGGTATTTACCTTTCTGTGCTTCCACAGACAGAAGCGATTTAATGACATTAGTTTTAAGGTCACTGATGTGCACACTCTGGGAAATCCATCAGCACCCCCCTCAGGCAGATTATTCCTCGACATGGAGGCTGTGAGAACACACGCTGGGGGATGTTGGCTGAACGGTCTGAAAATTAGTATTAAAACTATTATATTAATATACATTATTTAAATTTGAACACATTTCGGAACAAAATTATGTACTATTGCTAGAGGTGAAAGTTCCTCAAAGTAAACAAAAGACACTCCTGACAAAAAAAGAGACATTAAATTGATTAAGATAAAAAAGACAACCACAAAATCAAACAAAACAATGTTTTTTTAATAAATGTAGATTGTTTTTCAATTTATAGAATCACTTCTCTGTTGCAAATCAATCAATGCCCAATGTTTCAACGGATTAGTATATGTTGACTTTTTTCTGTCTTTTTTATGTTTTTTTTTTTTTTTTAAGTTAAAAATGAACTTTAAGAACTTATTGGGAATTTGTTATTTAAACCCCCTCCCTCCTCGTGTTCCAAATAGGAAGTACCCGCTGGCATAGACTTCTATTGAGAAATACAGTTATTTCTCAGTCATTTTATATGTAAGAATCACCATTCTTCCTCTGATACTTTCTTCTGAACACGTTCTTTCTAATCCTAATGTTTCTAAAATACGTTTTTTTCTTTATTTCAAGTTATTAAAGTTAAAAACGGACCAATCAGATGCTTCAGTAGCAGCATGTGGTGCCCACTGGCCCCACCTCCAACATTTGATTGACAGATTCACAGAGAGAGAAGGGGTATGAACTCCCAAAAAGCTGGAAAAAGCTCACTCATGATTGGTGGCAGCTGTTTGTCTAAAAATGTGACTCGGACAGACTCGGACTAATCACTATTGAAGGGTGGTAAAAGGCGTGACTAAAAAATGTTCAGTTTATCTGATTTCTGATTCACAAACAGCTGTCAAAAGAAAAATGTGTCACTGCTATCAGATCTACTACTATTTTCACATCACTACCCCTGTGAGTTCTCATAATGATGTGTCTGGACCTGTGTAAAATATTAGCATGAGTTTTAAAGCAGTTTAAGACTTTTAAATTCAAAATTGAAAAAAACAAAATAATCTTATATGGTGAATGTTTTCATGTTTTAGCGATTATGTTATTTGTTGTATTTTTTAATTAGATGTTTAAAAGCCAAATATGTAGAAGTGACTTGTTTTATGGTAAATGGCGTTAACTTATTTAGGGCTAACATTCTTGAAGGCCCAAAGAGCTTTACAGTCTTAGTCTCATTCACCCCTTGATGGCGGATCTGCTGGCGCCCCCCTTCCACCAGAGTGAACATGGGGTTCAGCGTCTTGCCCAAGATAACACATGGCAGAAATCGAACTTGTAATCTTCTGATCAGAGGTCGATTTACTGCTGAACCACAACCGCCCACTGTTATGTATGTATTATGAAACATTGTGTAATTCATATAACTTTGACTGTATTAAGATAGTAATGAAAAAGTGTCTTCTTAAAATTAGCATCTTTAAAATGCTCATTAACAGATTATGTACAACTGCTAATCAAGCTAATTCCTCTTTTTCCAGTTTATGAATTTGATGATCGAGTTCCCGTTTTTTTGGCCCTAATTGTTAAAACACAAAGTGATCTCTTCATCCTCTCAATCAACTGAGAAAATGAAGCGCAAATTAATAAAAATGATGACAAGTTGCACCCTGACATGTTAAGCTCCGCCTCTGTTAATTAAAACAGTGAAATCAGCTTCCCTGTCATTGGCATGCATGAGCACAGAGCTGGGCTGACTGAGAGCAGATTCCTGTTGCTCTTCTTCAGAAGCGCAGCCTTTTAACATTCACAAACACCCACACACACACGCCCACATACATGCACATACATACACCAAGCTAATCTATTTTCAATGGATTGTAATGCTGAGGTCAGGTCATGTCTGGGCCTCCTCATCAGCTTGTTAAATCTCTCTCACTGCAACACATTTAGCATTTAAGCACTTTATGATAATAAGGCTTCTTGCTGCAAACAACCAATCCTGGCTGACCTGAATTATTACCATTTTGAACTCACTTAGCAGGAGGCGCATGTCACACCATAATTGTGTTCTCTGAACATGTCGTTTGATAAACTGTCTTAAAAGTCAATTAAACTTTAAGACTTAAAAATATATATATATATATATATATATATATATATATATATATATATATATATATATATATGTATATATGTTGTATATTTATATTATATATTTTATATATAAATATATTTTTTTTAATTACGTTTAAATGGAAACATGGTTTTTATATGTTCATCCAATCATACCGTTCACATTTATAAATGTAACAAACTTGAAATAATAGTCACAAAATTTCAGACAACTCAAGACACCTGTATGAAATTATTACGCTCGAAGGAGGTGCTAAGGTGTGTCTCCACACAGCGGAGCTTAATGTTGCCCCTTCCGGAGCAACATTGGAACCGGCCAAAAAAAAAATCCAGATTTAGTTGATGTATTTAATAAAGAATGAATTAACAGCATGGTAATGAAGCTTAAACTGTGAACTGACCAAAAAAAGGTTCCATCAAGTCTCTGATATCGTCTATTTAAAAAGTACAAATTTCTGCAATTCATCTTTGTGAAGCTGGAAGCAAAAACTCATTTTTAGAATCTAATGTGTACATGAGCCCAAGTGATCATATCAAGGCCAACACAAGCCTTTTTTCTAGCATGAAAAATATACAAGGATTTGTTTAAAACCCATACAAAATGAACAGTGACTGTGTAATTTCAGATCATTACTTCTTCCCATATTAAAACTATTAGTCATGTTTATGAGTCTATTCTGCCTGATGAAGCTTGTGGTTATGTGTTTTTGTGATGTTACCACTGTTTGTGGGATTAATGGTAATGAGTAAATCATTTGCTCTGGTGCGGTGTGGTTAAAACAGCTTAGCATTAAACCTGTATTTCAATGCAGATCATCCTGACAGCCGAGGTGCTCTGAGACAATTTTATCAACTAGTTAAGACAACTGAGTATGGATCTGCTAAAGACTCCAATGATAGTGTGCACCTGTTGATGTTTGACATCATTATTTAACCAATAAGACTTGGTGTTGGAATGCACTTTGTGAAAGTTACTAATAGGAGAGCGCCTAAAGTACTGACAGAATACTGTCTACTGAAAACTTTGATCCCAGCTTTCTTGTGTGTATACACTGGCATACTGAATCTTGAGTTGACTTAAACTAGAAGGAAGGTTTGATGAACATGCAAAGAAAAAGCAGCTTTTACATGACAGGATAGATTTGGAGCAGCCAATCAGATGGTGATATTGGTGCTAGATACAAAATACGATGTCACAGATACAAAGCATTTTTACAGACACACAAGTATAAAACCTTTTTACAGATGGAAACTACTTTGCAATAAATCTGACTTGAAAAGAATGGTGATACAGACCAGTAGAGTATTCTATTTAGTTACAATGAATGGCATGAATTCACTTCCATTGAAATTATTCCATTTTCATCATTCATTGCTCAAAAAGTGTAAGGAAGGAGTAAAACTGTGTTTTGACTCTATATATTGTTGTTCCGTGTTACAGTTAAAACATCCAACTATTCATATTCTTTATCCCTATCGGTGTCATGGGGTTGCCAGAGTCACACCTACTGTTGGGCGAAGGCAGGGAACACCCCGAACAGGTCACCAGTCAGTCGCTGGGCTACACAATTACAGACACTCACACATGCACACTGAGGGACATTTTAGAGTCACAAATTAACCGATGAAGCATGTTTTTGGACTGTGAAAGAGCGCCGGAGTGCCTGGAGAAAACTCACTCTTACATGAGCACATGCAAACTCCACACAGCAAGTTCCCTGCCAGGATTCGAACCAGAGCCTGAGAGCGTCAACCACTGCACCATAGCCCATGTTTAAAAACAAGTCATTTAAACTATAGACAAACTTTTTAAAGGAATGATTACAATGCCAAATTATTGCTCACCCACGGTAACTTCATCGGTAGATTATAATTTTAGAAGTCAAGAGAAAAAAATAATACACATCTTTTTTTTCAAGGATGTCTTCCAGCTTCTATGCGTCTAAAAAACACTTTTTCTTTTGAAATAATGAACTTTGAACCAAACACAATTCTTGTTCTCCAAGTTTCTCCAATGCTTTTTTAAAAGACTAAGAGCAAAAACAACTTCTGTTTGAAATGTCAATGCGTACAAGTCTGCAACCAATGAAAAACCGCAGTAATCATACTATAGCAAACATAACATTGTCTCTAGAAATACAAATATCAGTATGGTTTCATGCCACAGATCTTTGACATTCTGTAACTCTTCATCTGTTTTCACGATCAACGTAAATCAGCAGATTCTGACATGGAAACAAGCGGCTTTTACCAACATGAAGTGCAGCATACAGCAGAAAGTTGCATTTCTCTCCAACAGAATCAGCAAATTTACACTGTTTGCACAAAATTATCACCACTGTAAATTGTTGCATATCAGTGCAAGGCAGATTAACTCCACTTTAGAATCTTTTAGACTTATGTCAAAGAGTTAAGGCTGTCGAAAGAATGTCAACAAAGACCATAAAGATCTGCTGTTAAAGGGTTAAATGGATACATCTCTCAACGTATCTGATCTGGGAATGAATGTTAGCGTGCTCTGTATTTTGTGTTGTGTCATCAATGTTTCATCTTTGATCTCTATTTTTGACATATAAGCATAAAATCTAGATGAGTGTCTTACAACAGCAAAAGAAACCCCATGAGAGCTGATCTGTGGTCAATGTTCAAAGCTAATTAGGATTTGAAGGAATCTTTCTAATTAGCCTTTCAACGTCTTAAAGGAATATAAGTTACTGACTTTAAACTTTTTCTGCTTTTTAAAAATGTACTGAGGAATAACTTCTAACGGATTTTTTTACTGGAAAGTTTAAACATCCAAATGTTTTAAACAAAACAACATTTACTTGAAAATACAATGACAAAGTACTTTCCATATTAAGAAGATACTTCTCTTCACATCATTGAGATCTTTTGTTCATTGATATGATTGTGCTCTTTCTGTATTCAATTTTTTTGTTGCTAAGTATTTAGTTGTAGAAATCATTAAATGGAAAATAATCAATACAGATTTTATTCTTGACGTCAAATAAGGTCAACACGTTCAATGGTGGCGATGGTGCAGGGGTAGAGCGGTCGAGCTCTGATCTGAAGATCTCAGGTTAGATTCCATGTGTCAAAGTGTCCTTGGGCAAAACACTGAACCCCATATTGGTGCCAGTGTGTGAATGTCCCTGTGACTGTAACACACTTAAGGCCTTCAAGAAAGTAGTAAAGCTCTATTATATTTTACTCAAAAGGTTAGTGGTTTCCTGCTGTCATCAGGTCAATTTACTGTTAATAAAGCAAACCATCCTTTCATTGAATTGTATGCAGGATACAGTTAATAAAACAACATACTATTGAAGATTCCAAATTACACTTTACGAAAGAACAAAATCTATTTAATACAAAAAGGAAGTCTTGCCTTTGACAAGGCCAAGGCTGAACATGTTCCTTAGCTCATTTCAGCTTTTTCTCTATCTCCGCCATTATTTACACAACCTCAGTACATAAACAAGGGTCCATGGATGACCTTATTATTAGGTTTTGTTTAAGTCACATTACCCGACTGTTTTTGTAAATTTAAACGACTCAAATGATTTGTTCTAATCTCCTTCATTTGGCAGAGGTGTGTATCAAAGCAGCAATACTGGGTCACAGCTGCTGTGAATGTGTTTTTTCTTGGTAGACATTCGGTCTTGTTTGCACTCTCCCTCCCAACCTTTGTGTTATGGTCTTTTAACGATTCTGGCAGATGCTGTCGTTAGAGAATGAGCTCAGGTGAAGTTGTGCAATTGATCGCCGCTCCCCTCAATACCAGGTTTGAATGCATCTGTTATTCAGACGTAAACTCTTCTTCTTGAAATTCTGATGGTAATTTACTTTTAATAAAGAAAGATAACAAAATAACTTAATGTTCTGATGAAAGTGTGTGTGATGGCAATTTTATATTTCTTTTTCAAATATATTTTAACAAAAACTTCTACCTGGACATCATTTGTAATAAATGAAAGCAAAAAGTGAATTTCGAGGAATAAATTGGTTGCCTTTAATAGGAAATCTATATTAAATAGTAACATTTTCAAGTGGTAGAAGATAAAATTGTTTTGCTCTGTCTTCCTAAAACATCACTGGAATACAGATAGAAAAAAACCCAAAAATGATACTTACTTCCAGATAGTTGGAAGCAGTTTGAAGGTTTTGGATTTTAAAATATCGTGTGGTGAGAATCCCAAATCCAAAGCTGGGAAACAGGCAGCATCATGGACGGATGTCCAACAAAAGACAGTCTTTGTAATCAAAGTCCGCGATCTGAGAAGCGTAATCTGAGATCCATGAAGCGTGGTTGGGAGTCTGTGAAGCGTAATTCTAGACCAGTCAAGCGTGGTCTGAGGTATGATGCTTGAAGTCTTATCCAGAGAGTGAGGAATTGAAAAATACAAACACAGAAAGAGACACACTTAATTTCTGATCAAGTAGACAGTAAAAGTAAGGCAATAGAGTCCTTGACATTGAACTTGACTTTGAAAGCTGAGCAAAACAAACTTGGAGAGAAAGGATGAAAAGTGGCTAGAATAGAGAATCCATTAGCAACATTTCAAGAAAATATTGCTACTTTTGCATGTTCAGCGCATTCAAGAAACTGCTTTTAGCACATGTTTAGCATGTGGTGTTCACTCTGGACTGTAGTTACCTGATACTAGCACACATCCGCCACCTGGGGTTGGAACCGGGTTGGTTTGAAATGTCGAATTTACAAATCTTGTTTACAGTTTTTTTCATTTCTGATAAATGAAAGATTTGGAGTTATATAATTCCGGCTGGACAAAAGTGCAATTAGTAAATTCTCCTCCATAATCAATTTTCGAACAATTGGCACTTCTGTGAATTAAAAGGCTGAGTCCCTGATTGCTCAAAGTTCGACCTAGTGAAACCTTTAATGCACACTTACTCGATGAGTGGTTTTTACCTAAAGCATGAAAACAGTCTTAAAAATGGATGCTGCTACATGTCAACATGAGAGTTTTGAATGTGAAAGCCCAAAACACGCATGTATGTGTTTACATAGACTTTGTGAAAGTGGTTTCTTGAACACGGATGTCTCAGAACAGTGTGAACGCAGCTCCAGGGAAAAGAGCAGGTGTGGAGCTGGGAGTGTCACAAATCTAAGAAAGTAAGGGTGAAGAAGGACAATAACTCTATCTTAGAAATTGGAACCAGGCTGCTCAAGGTGTTCCCTGGGGGCATAATCCAACATAAACTTAGACTTAATTCAGGTTATTCAGTACAACAACGAGTCCAGTTCAGGCCAATCCACCAGATGCTGATTGATTACCAACTGGCTTAGCAGCAGGTTGATCAGTTAATTATAAACTGATTAAAACCCTTGAGGTATTTTATGGGGTCCAGATGACCCCACCCGTATATTGATGAGGGATCCCTCACATGACAAAGGTGGACAGGATTTTATGTCTGCCACAGACACCAGTGAAGATAAAAGATAAATCCTAGAAAAAAATAATAAAAATTAAAAAAAACTTCTGCGTGCTGTCTTTTGGGGTCCAGATGACCACTTTTAATGTAAACATGCCTAGGATAGTACAAGGGCTATCAAAAGGCTCAATCCATGAGAAAAAATAATGTTAGAGGAGCCAACATTGGCTCTGACAACCAATGGAGGGCCACCACCAAATCTGTCCCCTTATTGCGCACAGAGAAGAGACTAACAAACTGAGAAGTTTCCTTCACCATGTGGGCAAGATCAGCAATTGAAAGCCACTCTTGCAGTCAAACCTGGTAATGACAAGCTGGTCTTTGTTGTCTACAGTAGTTATCTAAAGCTTGTAGGCCTCAACCGTCCAAAGCAAGACTTGGCGAACCTTGTGCCAGCCCTGATGGATGCATCTCACAGAAGTTTGCGCCTAAGGCACTTAGACTACTCCCTAGGGGAGGCAGTATCTCATACACAACCTCAAACAAAAATGACATGATCTGTAGAATACTTGTTATACTTATGTTCAAGTACACTTGATAAAATAAACTCAAATTGTACTACTTTTTTGCCAAGGGTCATCAAAATGCAATCTAGAAGTTTGTGTCAGACCTTGCTCTTTCCACTCAAAACCTGATGTTAGTGAGAGAGAATCTTTGACAAAACTATCAACAGAAAAATTACTCAGTGATAGACATGGTGACTTGTGTCTAGCTTTGTGAACTGGAGTGATTGGTTTAAAAACCTGCTTAAGTGCTGCAATTACCAGGCAGAAGATGAGCACACTTGAGACTGACATTCCCACTCTGCAGTTCACCACTGGGCTGCTTGGCCTGATAACAAAGAACCTGCAAAAGCCACTTTAGATAACTCAGACTGAATTGTTGACGGTCGCAGTGCAAATAAATCTCAAACTGAGTCATGAATATTCAGCAGTGCTCATGATCACCGCCAAAACATTGAGTTGGGGCTATACAAGTTTCTTAAATGAGGCTGAACCTCAACGGCATCCAGTTGCTCTGTTTTAAAGAGCTGGTGGATCTTTTAGATTCAACGGAATGAAAAATATCTTGCGCCTGCAGATAAACCGAAAATTGTTTTCGGAACTAGATGAAGCTCCTTCAGTGCAAGTTCTCCATCCTTGGTTGCTTTTAAACTTCCATTTGGCTAGTTCGTTCTGTTAAGAACAAAAGGACAACCCGAGCGTGTGGACAAACCAAATCAATGTACTTATTTAATCTGACTTAGTAAGAGTTGGAAGGAATCTTCTGGACACCTCGATCTACTGGTTGCACAGGGGAGACTCCAGGAAGAGGAAAAGTATACTTTAATGACGGGGCAATATGTACAAGATGTAAAGCAGTAACCAGTAGATAGTTTTTAATTCCAGATAGCTAGAGGCAGTCTAAGGCACGCCTGGCTTCCATAAAGAAAATCCTGGGTAGAAAATGTTTGCATGTAAAGGTGGAAAACAGGTGGCATCATACACAGAAGTCCAACAAAAGACAGTTGTTTTAAAGACCCACTCCAATCCTCTTATCATGATCTTTGATTTCCAGTGGTCTTTTAGCTATGATTAGTCTGTTTATTGCCAAAAAATTACAATAAATGTGTCGTTTTCAAGGACATAGTTTCTGCAGAGCTGCAGGAGTTCATTAGAAATTCACCTCTGAGTTGTGTGTGGGTCTGTTGGTGTGAAATAAGTCAGTCCCAATTTCCCATCATCCATCTGTCTTTTGTGGTCTCTCCTGTTTGCTTATACCACCTATGTCTTAGTTACAAGTTATTTCCAGTGATTTGTTTTTTTTTTCTGCTCCTGACTCACCATAATTTTAATAAATAAATACTCAGAAATGCCGTTTTAAAGGACAACCGAGCACTAAATCAACTTTTTTTTGGCTGTTGACCTCTATAACCCTTGTACTATCGGATGGGGTCCAGATGACCCAAGCCTTACATTAACACGTAAGCCATCCCATGACAAATGTGGATGAATGTGGACAGGATTTCATGTCTGCCACTGACACCAGTAAAAATAAAAAATCGTTGGAAAAAAAAAGTTCAGCGCACTGTCTTGTGGGGTCCAGATGACCCTACTCCCAGTGTCAACATACCTAGAATAACACAAGGGTAAATAGGGCTTTGGAAGGGCTGTCTCTTGGTCCTCTGCACATTTTTGACAATTTAAAATACATTTGTTTAATTTCTGAAATTATATTCTAAAACCATCTGTGCTGCCCCCTAAAGGTTGAAATGAGGTAGGACAATTGAATTTTGTGATCGGTCAACTGGTGTCATTTCAGAAGCTCAGCAGCTCCAGTATAAAAGCCCCGCCTTTGTTTGTTTCTGTAACAGTCGGTTGTTATCCTGTTAGCTTTAGCATGGCTCGTAAGTGTTTTGCCGGCGATTGTCAAAAATCTATTGGCTCGCACAACCTTCCAGTGGACTTGGAAGTTATGCAACAGTAGTTGAGTGCAATTGGCATTGAATCCAACAAATTCTGTCCTATAATAATGGAATTGTAATGAACATTTGACTTGGAATTGTTTGCTTCAAACGTTAGCCTTTATTAGCTATGATGCTAGAGTAATTTTACCACTTAGAGATAGGTCCCCTTTGTACTCGACCATGAGCACCTGTCTGAAAGTGGAGGAGAAAAATCACTTTGCTTGATACCACTCTCCACATTGAAGACACAGAGTTATCTCAAGCTAACGTCAGTGTCACTCTCAATCACAGATCCAAACCACACCTCCCCCACTCAGCCAGCTCTTTTTTTTGGGATTTTTCAAAACCGAGCTGAGAGTGTCGACTCCTCAGTCTCCAATTGTCCTGTCATGTTACCCTTTACATTTAATTGCCTTCATATATGTCCATCATGGAAAAAATGCCATAAGAACATGTAAAAACACCTAAAACACAATTTTCATTTGAGTTGACCCTTAAGTTGAGATCTTTAGACCAAGAAGCCAAAGTCAATTCCTCTATCCAAGCCAGATGACGTCATTCAACGAAGGCCTGACAAACGTCATATAATCCGAGGCCCGTGATCCGTCAAGCGTAATCCGAAATCTGTGAAGCGTGGTCTGAGGTCCATGATCCGTGAAGCATACTTCTAGATCATTCAAAAACACACAAAGCCCGGGAAAGTATTAACTCTTGATCCAGTCGACAGAATAAGATAGGCAACATGGAATACTTGATATGAAACTTGGAAACGGCTGAGCACAATGAACCAGTGGAGATTGGGGAAACCTGCCAACAATAGAACGTCCATTCAGCTGCATCTCACAAGAGTAATAACCTGTGAAACTGTGAGGATGCATTTAACTTAAAGGTTTGAGGGCTTTTGGGGATTTTTTTTTTTTTTAAAGTGAGTATGGCTTACGCTGATGGACACATCCTTTTGCTAGACTAAAAATATGTTAAAGCACAGCATGTTTTCCATGAGAATAAAAGTTCAAAGCTGTAAATAAGTGATGCAAACTCAACAGAATTCATGTCATTGCACAACATTTTCCCACCTCTGGTTTGGGTTTTCTTTCAGCTGATTTTGGCACAAACACTTAGATTATTAGCTCATTTGGCAAGTAGGAAGAGATTTTTAGCTAGTAGAATCACTAAAATCACATGGGAAATCATGCATTGGCTGCAGCTATTTTCATGAAACGGCACACTGCAGATGCAATTACTTGGATAGGTGAAAGATGGAAGCATGTAAAACAAAAAACAAAGGGTTACCTTTCTCAGTTAACTAACAAAAATGGGTTTAAATTAAGGTGGTGGTGAATAAGCGCTTTAAATAAAGACAGCCACTTTACATAAGTTAAAAATGCAAAAAATGAAATTTTATGGGTCATATAGATGACACGATATTTCGTTTTTGAATTCTCTATTTTACAAGATTCACCAAGGCAGTGAGTTTAATAAACTATTTTCCATTTCCATTCAAATTAATCAATTTAATTGAAAATGTTGTCTTAATTCTGTTTTTATGTTTATCAAGTATTTAAAAAAATGGAAACTCACAAAAAACATATATATATATTCACGGTGATTTAAAACAATTGAGATTTTGAAGTTCATGTCACATCCACCACATTTACGAAAAATAACTATATCGGTATCGGTATTAATATATTGACTGGTATCGGATTGATACCCCAATTCTCAGTATCGCTCAGCCCAACCACTCAGAAGTTCATCACAGTTATCGCAGTCGCAAGCAAAACCAGCCAACATAGCCTGAACCTCGTGATTGTGGATGCGATTAATCCAATGACCATCGGTTAGCAGTGTAAACTGGCCCTAATTTTAATTTCCATAAAGCAAGAAATCTTACATGAGATTCTATGTCTGAGAAAATTGCTTTGAAAAAAATATTTATATAGGTATTGAATTGAAAGATATATGTGCACATCTGCTAGATAAAGTAATGTAAAAAAAACAATAGGTGAATCTTATCAAAGAGTTTGTTCATTAAATACAGTTTTAACTAGTATTTCAAGACTGCACTAAATAAGCCTTAGAAATTCCTCCAGAATTGACATTTTTTCTATTTCCATCATTGTCAAACTACATAAAAACTTAAACATTAAATTGTTATAAAATACCTCCAATAATGAAATATTTCTCTCAGGTTTCATAGGAATAAAGGGCAGAATTCCAAGAATTTTCAAGACATTTTCTTCTACTCAAACGTCCCAGAAAAGGCATTTTAATCACTAGGAGGAATTCCATTATCAAAGATAATAAAGTATAGAGAGAGATTTGTTGGAAGCTCAGACGCTTCTTAGGGATATGACTAAGTGGCTGAAAGATGAAGACAGAAAGAACAGATGTGATCCAGACAGCAAATTATTAAAACTCTGCAGATTAGATAACGCACAAATCATGTTTGTGACTAATCTTATTGAAGATGAGCCCCCATGTTAGCACTACAAAATCATCTTTAAAAAACAGAGCGTTTGCACATACAACCATCAGGATGTCACATTGTGTTGAAGTTTTTTTAATTTCGTCTAGTCATTGGCATTCTGCGGGATTAGAAAATCGTATTTATAAATGTGCCACACAAATTAAGTGTTTGTGGGTCACCTGATGCAACAAGTGCGACTGTAAATGCACAGTGAGAAGATTACTCTGTCTTCTTTCACAACTATTTTTGCACAATCACAAATTTATTGACATTTTATTGTATTTTTGTGCACTGTTTTAGCATTAAAAACCAATAGCAAGACTTTTTGTTTCCTGTCTATTAAATTCCCTCATTTATTATGATTATGCCACTTTTAAGTTAAAATAAAAACTAAGACAAAGTGGAGAATATAGAGTAGAATATATCTCCTCCATCATCAGAAAAATACCACAAGAACATGTTAAAAACATCAAAAACACCATTTCCACCAGAGTGGGTCTTTTAGCATTTTATGAGTAAACTCTTGGTATTTTTTATTTATCCAGCCTTCCAAGTTGTGTACCATAAGGTAGTACTTTTCCAGGCTCTGCTATTCTCTGGAAAAAGCATTCTTTTTAACGAATTGAAAAGAATGCAGCTTGATTTTCAACAAAACGGATGATGGGGGAATTATGGAAAAATCCTGTTGCAGATGGCAGACTGCATCTAAAGGCTTTTTTTCCCTAGTCTGGCAGTTTGATGGGCTCAGGAGGCAACAATAGTGATGGGACTGATAGATGGTGAAGGTGGAGCAGGAAGTGAAAACTCCAAAACTCTGCTCGGTTAGATGGAGGGGAGTGACTTCCTGTTACAGAACTGTCTACAATGGAATAATGAGATGATATAAGGTGCATAGATAGAATTAAAAAAATCTTAATAACTTTATTTACAAAACTTTTTCCAAGATTACATTTGGCCTTGTTAGAAAAGATTGATTAAGATTTCATAAAAAGCTATAATTACCTTTGAGTTAACACTGGCCAGATGTGAGCAAACCCTTAAGATTAATAACTCAACTTCCTCATGCTCTTTTTAAACTTTAAACTAAAATGAATGGGTGCCAAATCAGTTCCCTGTCTTTTTATAGCCTCCATCTGTAAAGGGATTATAATGCTTTGTTGAAAAATGAGCCAAACCTCAGAAAATTCAATATTTTACTGCAGTTTCACATACGCACTAAATTCAGCTGCTGCCATATTTTATGTATAAAAAAAATGATTGGAGAACCTTTTTATTTTATTTTTTCTTTAGTTACTGCAGTTATATAAAATATTTATGTCTTAGGTATTGTTGTGACTAAGAGGTCTCCATCCTCCTTCACCTGACTGTTCCTTACCCCGCCATAGCACTACGGGTCGGGGGTGGGGGGTGGGGGGGGGCACCAGATATAAGAAACTCAGACTCCCTATTTTTAACACCTCCTCAGCATTTCTGTCTCTCCCATCTCTTTTTATTGTTTTACTTGTACAGTTGAAAGGCGCTTTTTAAAAATAAAATGTATTAGTATAAAAAAATGAAAATATCCCCCAACAAATAAATAAAATACCAAAAGAAAAAAGGTAGATTTAAGTAACTTCTAGATTTCAAAATGATATTGTTGGTTAATGTGAGACTAAAGTAATTTTAAGTAATTTGTAATATTCTGCTAAAGTGGAATTGTGTTTCTGACAGATTCTGCAGACTCTGAGAAGAATCCGACCCAAACTTAGAATTTCTTTAAATAACTGGTTTACCACCTACTGTTTTTTTTTGGACTAAAATGGTGCATTCACACCGGACGAAGCAGGCGTGTCAAGTTTCATTGTTAAGTCAATGCAAAGATGCAATTTGAGGTCTTGGCGCGATTTGGGCGTCAATTACCATGCCGCGTCAACCAATCAGGGATTCGGCTTTGGGCACGTGTCGTCAAAGGTTAGAAAAATAAATTCAATATGGCTCTTCATTGCAAGGATTTTTGTACTGAACCTCCCTCCATTTTCTTTACCCGATGGGGGCTGCGGGGTTACCGGAGACTGTTCCAGTTACTGTTGGGTGAACGGGGATACACCCCGAAATCCACACCACAGATCGCCAGCCTGTCACGGAGCCCATGAAGCTGGATCGATCATCACTGTGTTGCTGTCAGTAGCAAATACTAAAACATACATCTACAGTGCCCTCTAGTAATGTTAGCAGGAAACGACCATTAAAAAGACAAATATATGAGCCAATATTTATTTTTTAAACTCACACATTAGTCGGTACTTAGCTTAAGTTACACCCTGGCCAAACTATTCAAAAGCAGGGACTTATGTTGAAAAAAATACGGTAATTTGTTTCTTGTCATTGTTATTTTTATTAAAACAAATCTGGAAAAGTTTCATGTTTAAGCAGTGGAACAATTAATGAAAATTCAATATTTCAGTTGGTTTAGGAATACTTTTTTCACTCTGAGTGTTGAGGTGCATTGAAAGAAACTACAGTGAGGTCCTCATTGAAACTCTTACAGATATAAAAAGCTCAGTTGAGATACCAAAAGGTATAAAGACACTGTGTATCACAGTGTCTTTGCAATTATTTTCTTTTATGCAGTGAATGTGACAGATGGTCAGTGTTTTCCTAATCATTAAAAGCATAAAAAGTATCATTTCAATAATTGAATATATAATTTAAAACAAAAAAGAAAATAAATTTAAAGTTGCAAAGGAGTAAGTTTCATTTGTCTCATTTTTCCATTTGCCTTGACATTCAAGCGTAGGTGCCCAAGGCTAAAGAGCACAATTTCATGAAAATGATTACTTTTTGGTTGATGGCGTTTAAGTGTCTTGTATTTAGAGAGGTGCAAAATGACGGCTCATTCATACCATTCATGGTTCTGCTTCAAAATTACACATGAATTACTCATTAGGTTTAGCAGCACTCCCTCCCAGATCTACTCAATGTGCTTAATGGCTTTTGTTAAACCAAGTGGTTTCATATCTTAAATGATGAAGCTCAAAAATCAAATGTGACTCACTCAACCCCGGCTGTGCACCCCTGCATACCTGCACAATCACTCTTTTTGCTCACTCAGACGAACAATCGCGATGTGAGATTAATTAGGAACTAATGCTTTTTGATTGTTAATCTCTTTGAGAGATTTGGGAGAGACCAAGGGGTCCAGGATAGAAACACAATAGAAAATGGAAGGGTTGTGCAGCTTAAATGCAGCAATCCATGTCAAAAATATATGGGGACACAAAAGGGTTTTGTTCCAAAATAGCACTTTTTTTGTCTTCATTTCATTTTAGAAAAATATTTTGACTCAGTAAAAAACCTACAACATACTGCTTATTTTGGAATATGATGTTTAAAAAATAATATTCACTTTTTAAAGTCAATAGTTGAAAAAAAAAAACACCTCAAAAATCCATTGTCCAATTTCTATTTTCCTCACTATAATGGGGAAAAAAATAGAAATTATTCAAATAAATGTTAATACTGCAGTATCAATAATTAATGAAATCCAAATAACACTGAAATAGACATTCATTAAAACAAATGGGCATACATATTACATTTTGTCTTATAATTAGGATAAAACGGTAGCCTACTTTCTGTGGTGAGGTTCTTCCTCTGAGTAGACAGAATGGCAGATCTCAGACCTCGTTACACAGATATCAGCCATGGAATAAGTAAACAGGACTGCTGCATTTTACAATTCATGCCGTGGAAATGTTTTGGATAAATAGCTGGTGGAGTAAAATGCAGCAGCAGTTGCAGAAAAGTACTGTTACTCTTTTGAGTGTGTGGTGTGTCAAGAGGCACTGTAGTGAGCTGTTTGCAGACTGTAACTCACGATGAACAGGAACTCATGGGAATCCTTGGTTCTCAGAGCAATTCTACTTTTATCTTTAAGCAAAATCTAATATAGAGTTTAGAAACACTTAAAAAATTAGTTCAACAGAAAAATTCAGTATAATATGATTATTTCTAATTATATGATGACATTAATTTTTGCCATTATTTATTTTTCCTTTTTTTATTTTTATTTTCAGCTGGTACAATATTCTACATACTAAAATGTGCACATAAAATTCTTAATTTTTTTCAGAAAATGCCTCATAATCTGGTGCTTTATATGTGGATTGATTCTGGTTGTGTCTACTAATTTTGAAGTGATTTTGAGAGTTACACTACAAAATGTCAGCCGGTTTTTTACATGTTGCAAACAAGTTTAGGTGTTAAAGTGAATACAGTAATGCGGCTAATGAGCAGCATTGATGGACAGGGTGTTTTTTGGGGGTTTTTTTTACCCTGCGTTGGCATACCCGTGAAGGAGCCGCATGTGTGTTGTGAACCAGTGAAGCGATGGCCAGATGTACTAAAGGAAGATATATCGTATGTGCATCCGTCTTTGAAGAAGTTTGGATTATTTTTGTTGGAGAAATACAGACATACTGCCACAGAATCTAGGATGATGTCATGGAGCGGACTGCAGCCGCACTCAGCAGCAGGCGGAGCTTCAGGAATCGAGCCGTTTTATTTCTGGGTAGGGAAAAACTCACGAAATATAACTAATGTTTCATAAATAATTCATTTTGAGTGGTCCAAATGTTATATATGATGTTATATATAGATATAGTTCACTCTGATAGGCTTAAGAAAATCATGGTAGGGCCCCTTTAATAAATATTTTGCAAAGTATGTTCAGAAGTGTTTTCTATTTATAGACCCGGTAACAGACATTTTGCGGGGGATGGGGGGTTCTCCGTATTCACGGTTTATTTGCAGATGCTTACAGTCCTTAACAACCTTGAATAAGGGGGGAATATTGTTAGTAGTGAAAAAAAATACTCAGCTTTGACTCTGGAGCTTTAGCTCTAGTTTTCATTCTTTTGATTACCTCTTGTGCTATCTTCTGGGGTCCTGATGACCCCATCCTTACATTGAAGTGTTATCCCTTCTATGACAAAAGTGGACAAAGGTGGACAGGATTTCATGTCTGCCATGGACAACAGCGAAAATCAAAAATCATAGAAAGAAAAAGATCATCGTGATGTCATGTGGGTTCCAGATGACCCCACTCCCAATTTCAACATGCCAGAAACACAGAAGATACAGATGATGTTGAGAAATCAGGTTTACTTATTGTGAAGAGTTCTCCAAAAACATTGGTTACTTGCCTACATGAACCAAGACATGTAGGTGTGAAACATTTGTTACACACTACATGTCTTGGTTCATGAGATCATTCTGAGACTCCGGAAGCTAGTTCACCCTCACTCCGAGTGCTGTGTTTTCTATGACAGCCACTTCCATGGTGTTTCCGTGTCTCTGTGACTGAGTTTTGACGGTTCATTATCTCACAGTAACCCAAGAGGGGAAAAATAAAAACAGAAAAAATTAGGGGACCTTTTTTTATTATTGTCTCAATGAAAATGAGAAAAATATCACAAAGTTCAGGAGGCACAAGCAGGCAGCCCCTGCACCCTGGAGCTGGTTTCTGTTTGCCGGCATATTGAGCTAGCAAGCTCCGCTGGCCCCTAAGAGGCTGCTGGCTGCAGCCGAACCTGCTGTGGATGCGAAAGGAATCATATTCTACCCACTGATCGACCATGTGATCAACTCACTGAAAACATTACGTGCCCAAAAATGAGTTCTTGATTGGCAGATGCGGCGTGGGGGACCCACCAAAATTTAGATATTTGAACTCTGGCCGCACCGCCCAATTTGCACCATGCCGCACAAGTCTCCCTGCTGCTAGACTGCCGTTCCGCCCTCGTTGCTCATTGCCATTGACTTAACATTAAAAGTGGCCGCCTCTGCCATGTGAATTGTGTTTGGGCCGAACGCAGGATAATGGACCCACATTGAATTAAGCTCATTGCACCCCTGGGAAGCAAACCCTGGTGTCCCGCGCACCAGTTCCACACCCTGCCAACTTCTAACTAAGAAAGGTGCTAGTTTCTAGAACTACTGTAAAAGCGGTCAATGTAGTCTGATTGACTCTTGCTTTGCTGAATGCAGCTTTTTGTTCAGTGCACCTTATACATGAAATACGTTTGAAAATAGAAAACTAATTGATGGTGTGCCTTGTAATCTGGTATTTACCTCATACCCAAGTAAAATCAGAGGGAAAACAACAGAATATTTGAAAGTAGGAAGTGTTTATATGATGGTATTCAAAGAATGTTTGAACAATTGAGGGTTAAATGACGGATGAAGAGACAGATGGATGTGGCAAAGCGGAGAAGAGCAGCAGAAGGAAGAAAAAAAAGAGAAAACGTGGCAAGTTTGAAATGGAGCCTTGAATACATAATAAGCCCATGATGGATGGATGGAGCATGGCCATATCAACTGTGTGTTACTTATGCATGTAATTAATTCACTGCATAGAAAGGAGTCAAACTGCAGAGCAAAGCATAAACACTTGATGATGGACAGTAAGGAAGATAAACTGACGGTAGCGCCTCTGGTTTTCCAGCTCTTTGGAACCAGTCTGTGTGGAACGTCAGCATTCTTTTAAGCTTCAAGTCCTCTCTAAAAATTAATTCCTCCTTAGTTTGCTTTGATTTAAAAGTGGCTTAACCAATTTTCTTGCATTTTATTTGACATTTTAAATATTATGTTTATTGTTGTTCAATGTGTGTTTGAAAAGTTCTGTATGAATAAAATTTGATTTTTAAGCACGTTTGCCTTCGTGGTTACTCAATTTTTTGTAGTTTGTACAGTCAAGGTCCAATCTCTGCTTCTGGGAGTTGTATTTGCTAAGAGACTCATCGAAAGACAAACAATGAGGCTTTTACAAACACAAAAACTGCTAAAAAACAGAAAGACAAGGAAAACATACAGACCTTAACTGACCTTTTCAAAACCACGCTGTGTAAATAAAGAAAACAATGCCTTAATTGTCAGTAAGATGAGAATACCTCCAGAATTTTAAGTTGCTTTATGAACACATCAGTTTGTGAAACCAGATTTCTGGACAAGTTGAAGAAAAACATATTTTGTAGCATTATTTATTTATTTTCTTGTTTCGTTTGACCATTTTGCTTGGGTCTATGAAATTATAAATATTGGGAAACATTACCTTTACTGTTAAAAACTAAACAAATATTACTAATATAATCACGTTTGTCTGTATAAATTTGATGGTATCCCATGTATATCTTATTTGATAAATGCATTTATGAGACCCTTATCTTATTAAAGCCCATTTTATAACTTGGTCCACGTTTTCTGCCCTGTAGTTCATCATCATTCCACTAGGGGCAATAGAAGGGCTTTTCTTGCTCATTTCAAAATGGCTGCCTCTATCTCAAAGACACTTTTTGCAGGAAATGTTGATCTAATTTAAAAAAATAAGCTTTATGGTGAGAATGACTCATCTATTTTAATTCATTTTGCACATGATTGTTTGTTGTACTGAAATATTGCAAAATTTGTTGATAATGTATATTTATAAAACAGTTATAACATATTTAAAATATGAGTATCAAATTTGAGACAGTGGGTAAATAAATTGCTTTTTTTTCTTAAGCACTCATATCCATGTACTTCAGTAAACTTACAAGATCCCCTGATCTTTCATAATGTATACTATCACATCAAAATATATTACTTTTTTGCAGATTCCGTCCAAGGGTTAACAAAAATCTTAATTACCAAATAATTTGATTTATTTATTTATTTATGGTCAATTATTTGATGTAGTGGTCTTTTTTAGGGTCAATGTCTTTAAGATATTTTCTATGGATTTTTGTAATTAAAAGTGAGAAGGCAGAGCTGAAAGATAATGATGTTGAGCAGAATTGGGGGATGGATAGGATTGAGAATGACTGCATCAGAAGGTACTTTGGGAGACAAATTCGGGGCAACCAGACTGAAATGGTTTGGACAGATAATGAAAAAAAATCAGTAAACAGATGCTAAAGTTAGAGCTGCCAACCAAATATGAATGATATAGAAAAAATGGTTTTGATGGACATTATATAGCATAAAGTGTCAAAGATGAACATGCAGAAAACAGTGTTAACTCATGGGGTGAACCATGAGGGCATCTGATCATAGCTTTATGGCTGATGCCGTTTGATTTAGCAGAATATAAGTTTTTGCATGAAATTATTATTTTTATTATTTGTTTATTTTTTGTAAACACTATAAAATCTGTCAAATGCAGGAGAAAGTACAACAAAAGTTGGAATGCTTTATGACAGAAATTCACCATGGCTGGGTACTGTTATGCAGGCAAAAGAGAAAAGCACAGAAGTTATTTCTGATGCCTGTTGCAGAGGTCATCATTTTGCTTAAGGCTGCAGACTTTAACATATAAAGCATTGACCCTGTGATGAAGAAGCCATTCATCACCCTCGGAGCGCATTGACATTAGCAGCTAATGAGGACTTTGCTAGCCCTGAACGCTGGAAACTTTTAATGAGAAAATGCGATAGATGCGGGTGGAAAAAAGCGGCGTATGAGTGATTGTGGGAACAGAAATTGTTCCCAGTCATCCGTATTATTAGGAATAAGTAAATAAAAAAATATTTGAGGAAGGGATAAGTCTTCTTTGAATCAAGGATTTTCTTTCCCTTTTCTATAACTACATTCATGCATGATTTTACAGCATTTAGTACATAAAATATTGTAGATTAGCCCCGTGAAGCCCACAAACTTATGACAGAAAATTTACTTTGGCGAGGGAATTAAGATGTATATTGAATGTTTTGATAAAATCCACAAAAATATATATATACAGTACATATCATGTAGTATGTTGGATGTAATCATTTTTCACAAAAATGTTAGTTTAAGATAGAAAAATATTGACATTAACATTCAGGGAAAAAGCATCTTATTTGCCTGTTAAAATTTGATCCACACATTTTTAACATGGTGTAACTGAATTAATTATCAACTAATGTAGCATTCTTTCACTATAGCAGGTAGTCTTTAAAAATAAGAAACAATAGATGAGTTATTCTCATCACAAAGCCTTTCCCTCCAAAAGTGTAAATGGGGGTAGCCATGTTGAAATAAGCAGGAGAAGCCCCTCTACTGCCCCTAGTGGAATGATGATGAACTACAGGGCTGGTTTTAAGTTTTATCCATCGGGTTTTTAAGGAGTTTGGATCATGCTATTGAGATAGTGTTCTCAAATATGTGTGTATACTGCAAAATTCTCTGATATTTACTAATTTCATGAGTAAAAGAAATGGAGAAGTTGGCCTAAGTAAGGTACTCAAGATTTGAAACCCAGATGTTTGAAGACCTGTTTTTCTTTTTTTTTTTTATCAGAATGGGAGGCCATTAAAATGTTAATTCAAGTGTGTTAAAAAGCAGCAACATGTTGGGTGTTCCTTATTTAATTATTAAAAGCAAAAGCAGAAGATCAAGAAGCAGTGACATTATGTCTCCTTCAAAAATTAGCAAAAGGAAAATGTATGAAAAGAAGGGTAATTTGATTAATTTTTATTTGCCTACACACAAGGAACAGTCACAGAAAAACTAAAAAGTAAAGGTATTTTGAGATGCAGCTATTGCTTTTTACAGCACTTGCAAAAGATTGTGCTAAGAAAACCAAGTGCTAGGAAGGTATTGCACACTGCACACATCCGAGAGTGTGAAGCAGTACATGGCAGATGTCATGGCATTTTGACTTACTAGATTTCACACTTTGTCCCTTATTTTGAAAAGGTCAGGATGAAGGCAGAAAAACAGAATACCCTTCCTTCTTCTTTTTCTGCATCTTTGCCATTTTTATTTGTTGGCATTGTGCGGTTTTGTTGTTTTTACCTCTAAAAAATCTCAGAAAGAATAGAGATATGTGTATATTAGAAAGTAAATGAAAAAAATTCTTTTTCATTGCTTTTCTCATTGTGGTCACATGCAAAAAAAAAGAAAAAAAAACCTTTTAAGACATGAAAAATCAGAAAATTGCAGGTCTTAGGCCATATTTTGTTTTTTTACAGTAAACAGTATTTTTTTTACATTTTAAATATATATTTGTAAAGCAACTCTTTCTTTTACTGGTATGAAGACAGTTCATTTGTAATGGTAGTATTTGTGTGATTTTAGCCCTCAGAAAATATTTCTTTCTGTCATAAAAGGATAAACCTTCTGAGGGCATTCTTTCTGACTATAATTTGTGATGTGTGGGGTCCTAAATTGAGTAAACAAGAGCCACACTTTTAAGAAGAGATATTATTTGAAAACCCATTTGAATCATGACCAAAAAAAGAAACAATGAAATGAGATTTAAAAAAAGTGAAAATGAGGAACAGAAACCATGGACATTCATTTGGTTTATCCATAAAGATTCTCAATCATCTAGGTCATGTTTTCATAGGATTCTGTTGGTCAGGGCCACTGGACTTTCCAGGTTCATCTAAAATATGTTTTCCTTTGTATTCTGAGTTGAGATGATTGAGAAGGAAATTAAATGAAAACATGATTATAGGCCAAATCAGAATGCTGGAGAGTATACTAACATCTCACTGTAAGCAAAACAGTGACCACAACTGTGTGAGGAAATGTTGGATTTTAGATATTAGCCTTTGCACCTAAGCTCTATCATTCTCTTATCACTTCTATGCAGATGACACAGCTCCTCTTCACTTTTTCCACGGATTTCACTTTTATCTTAATCTCACATAAACAGAAGTTCTGATCTTTGATGCCAGCATTTCCATACTACACGGCATCCCTTTCAACTTATTGTTGTTTGTGATAATCCTCAAAATTTCTAGAAAAAAGACGGTTGGCAGACATGATAGAAAACTTGCTAATCG
Source organism: Oryzias melastigma (assembly GCF_002922805.2). Lineage (NCBI taxonomy): Eukaryota > Metazoa > Chordata > Actinopteri > Beloniformes > Adrianichthyidae > Oryzias > Oryzias melastigma. The sequence continues at coordinate 18,258,826 of NC_050523.1, read as the reverse complement.
TTGCAGAAAATGTGGATGCCACGTCCCAAGCATGCAGAAGATAGGAAGAGCAGACTCTACGTTTATGCAGTGCAACTCTGGCCTGTAACTACGGATACCAGCTCAGGTACCTGGAAGAGGTTTGGTGCAAAATGCTAAAGAGGTGCAAATCTCATGAATCTTGCTCCAGTACTTTTCTTCACAGCTCTATTTTGATATAGAATGACTTAAGCAAAATCAAAATGATTCCCCTACCCTTTTGTTTGAAGGGGTATATGAAGGAAAAGGGGTGTCTAAAATAGTTTTTAAAGCTAGTGCAAAGGAGCTTCAAGTTCTGTATCCATCCACCGATAGGTCTTTTCTACACTAGGGTGTGCTCTTGTAACGAGATGAGATCTTCCTATTTTAATTACACAAAATATTGGGTATCCCTAAGTTTATTTCTCCCCTGAATTCAGTGTTGAGTTGGTAGACCCTCCTTAGTTTGTTCTTCTTCTGTGCTTTCTTCTTTACATGTTGGGCGATCACTTGCCCTCTCCCCGTACTGTCCAGTGGGAAAGGTGGGTGTCCTGTAACGTTAACAATGTGAATCCTCATGTTATCTTAGTTAAGCCCAGAATTATGTTACTATTTGAATTCTGTCATCGAAAAATACAAAAACGTTACAAATGTTGACATTTTATTTTGATGTAAGGATTAGCTGATCAGCCTCTACCTGTCACTCTCACAGACGGGCAGCTAACACCATGTTTCTGTTTCTTTCCTTTCTGGAAAATTATCAGATCCGTAATAAATGGAGGTGGTCTCCAAGGGTGCTGCTGTTTATACATCATTTATTCCCATAAGCACTTCACAGAATCTACCTGGTTACACTCTGATGGACAAAAGTTTATATTTAGACCTAAGTAGTAACAACCAATGTTTATGTATTTCCAAGAGCTAGCAGCTCCGCGCTAACGCAGCTGACTGGCGACTATTGATGATGTCATCGAGTGGGAGCAATGTTTGAATTTGAAGACACTTGCAATGTCCGATTTCCTTCAATACTCACTATATAGCGCACTATAAAGTACATTCACCACTTTGTAGTGCTGTCCGAATCTACGATTCCAAAATCGAGTGCCCTAGAAGTTTCTTTGGGAAAAACCAGTGTGCACAGATGCTCGCTACATTAGTGAAAATGGACCATAATGCATAG